>NC_056731.1:1431021014-1431086014 GCF_019279795.1 Protopterus annectens | reverse complement strand
ATGCTACTGATTTGCCAAGGACAACACCTGTCTGGGGAACAGCCCATACATAACAGGCTAACCTGTGGCCATTATGTGGACGGCCCTACATTTGAGAGTTATGCAGAGACAAAACTTTGTCAGACTGAAACCCATGGAGAAGTAGCATGTGCAGACAAACCCCGTTAAACTAGCAGTATTCCAAATATATAACAGCAATACTCACATACTGCCCCTAAGTCTTGAACCTTCCCCACCATTTAGTTGGCTTGTCTCCACAAGTCTTGTTGTAAGAGGTAGTAGCTCACATGATTCCAGGATGTCTTCCTCACAAATAAGGGAAAGGGCCAGCGCCCACATGGAGTACTCATTTATAGGAGTGTGTTGCCATGACAGTGGCTATTGGAAGAACTACACAGCTGCTCTGCATGCATTTAGCAAGTGGCTAACGCCAATAGATGCACGAGCCATCACCTGGTCATGAGCATCCCCTACGAAAGCCATGCTGCCACCTAGCCAGACCAGCTCTATCCCTGTAGTGCACATAGAGAGAGAGAGAGAAATAACAAATGAAACATAAAGTTGAAAAGAGAAGAAATAAAAATGTAAGTGGAACATGTAGGCAAGTAATTGAATATAGTACCTGGTCTGTAATAATGGGAAATATGACATAGAGGAATATATGTTCCAACAAGACATGCTGTACTAATGCCCTGCTAAACAACTACTATGGCCATAGCATCTGGCCCTCTCTGCAGTGGGAGATATCACAGACATACCTGTCAACCCTACAGATCTACACAGAATGTCCACATTTTACCATCATGCATTTTTGTCTGTTTCTCCTGAGATCTGTACATTTCTGTCAAATGGCTGAGGATTAGATTCAACAGGAAATGACAAACACTTGAGTTTGAGACTCCACATCCTTAAGAATATTCACCGTAATACTAAATGTATCATTCTACGAACATCCTATGTTTGTAACAGGAATATTTCAAGTCTGTCCCTATTTATCCCCCCATCATTTTGGCACTGTCCAGATGTGATTCTCTAAGAGGTTGTGAGGTGGGATCACAGCTCAGGAGCCTGACTCACCCTGGGAAAGGACAGCTCATATATGACAATCACTGCTAGGCCAGTTAATGGGATGTTTTCCATATCCATGCTACAAGTGATTATGAGAATGACATATGTTTGCCTTGTAAAGATAACAGACCTATTGAGAGTATGTGCATAGTAAAGTACTGTTGCATACATGTGTGTGGAACTGCATGTGATATTGTGAATTAATAATATTCAACTGTACAGTGTTCTGCTGGACAATAAGCACATTTGTGACTGATATCTGTAGTCACATGCACACATACCTGTGTTATGCCAGCCAAACCATTGGCAGGTCTGTGAGCAATGACATTGTAACATAATAGCCTACTTATGACTGTTGGACATCTTTCAGGTTATCACACTGATGTCTAACCCTACTGTGCAATCAACATACTAATGTATGGTGCAGCTATATTAATACAGTATCAATACTGATGTCCCCTCTGACACCTATTTATGTGTGCCATTGTCCAGACGTACTGCTGTAACTGGCTGAAATGTATGATTGAGAGGTAAGACTGTAACTACAGTGTGCCATACTAACATACAACAGAAATGTGTACCAGGTATCCCCTGAGCATATGTATGTATGTATATGTTCAGCTGGAAGGCACAATACTAAATCACATGGGTTTCAAGCATTCAGGTACATAGGTTGTGCATGTTGCACATGTGTGTAATGTCAGTGTCAGTGCATACAACAGATAGAAATGTGTACAGCTACTGGTTGTTGCAGTGCTCTCACACTGATATAGGTACTAGAGTGGGCATGATATTCAGCTAGTAATCATAGAAGTGTCCACCTGTGTTCTGGCCCTCTGTCCATGCCTACCACTACCAGCTATATCCACAGCTATATACAGTGGATACCACAAGTGTACACACCAGTGTTAGAATGCCAGGTATATGTGCTGTATGACAATCAGACCACAGAAGATCATTTCATAATGTTTCTCATTTTCATGTGACCCCTAACCTGTACAATTCCAATGAAATACAATCAAATGTGTTTCTTCAAAGGTGACCAACTATTGCCAAATGAAGATGTGCCATGATGTTAAGAGTCCAGACCAAGATGGATGAATGCTGTAACCATCTCAAGAGGTGCATACACAACAGTTTAGTTTAAGGGTGTGCACACTTATTCAACTGGCTTACTGTACTATTATTTCCTATATGTTTTCACAGACCTAATTGTTATGTTTTCAACTGAATTGTACAGGCTACAGGTCACACTACAGGTGGGAATTGTTGTGAAATGAGTAATTGTGGTGTCATGTTCCAATTCCACAAACATCAGGCAGTATATATCAGGGATGTGTGCCCTTCATATCCACTGTAGCTATATGGACAAAGCAGTACCTGACCTGTATATCCAGCCTCCACCAAGGCAGAGTAATTCCCTTTGGTGGACAGCAGCAATACACAAACCACATAACAGGTTGCTACATTGGCTGTACGGGGACACATCGGTGCAGGCAACAACTTTGAAGCAAGTCCACCTATATCTGAGCAAGCATGTAAGTTCACAGGTGACTATGAATCGGACATATCCACACCACCAAGCCAATTGCAACCATGTCTCCACATATGTTGTAAGTCTCAGATGAAGCAACACAATTCACCCTGTACTGGGGTTAAAGAACACCTCATACACACATGCTGTGGATATAGGCAACCTGCATCACACAAGTTAGGTGGGAACATCGCCACCCTGTCCACCCCAGTTGTACAGGGAGATATGCACATCAACCACACTCCTCCCCTCAGCAATGGTGAGCATTTACATATTGCCTACTGATGGCAACAACAGCACATCTACATGGGGCATAATAACATCAGTGTCTGCCTACTACATTACCTCAGGCATGTGTTCAGAGCTCCATCACACCCTCAGTCAAACACAGACCTGCCACCATCCACACATCATCCACATAGAAGATGCCCACTGTCGATCCTCTACACAGAAATGAATGGAGGTTAGAGGATTATGCAATCAAGTGTCCAACATTGGGGGGAATAAGATAGCTCAGGGACAGGCGTGTGATGCAAGCTGCTATAGCCAGGATAGCTTGGAGGGTTTTGGTGTAGTGTGGATTATTTGCAAGTAATATCCCCTGTTAATGTACATTTTGGCAACTGTATGAGGTCATGTGACCTTTTCCTGTTTATGTCTTCCAAGTAACATGCAGAGTGCTCGCCTACCAGCATTCTCTGTTGGGGAAACAGACATCATCACCGAAAATGTGATTGGACATTATGCCCTGTCATTCTGACGGTGAGCAGAAGATGTACGGGAGAGGACTGCCCTATGGAACAGTGTGGTCCACAGGGTAAATGATTCCGGCCTGCACAGCAGAACTTATGAGCATGTGCAGCATTGGGCCACCGACCACAAATGCCATGCCCATCAATGGGCTGCTGCTGTAGTGAGGGACCGACTAGCCACAGGTGGGGGCCCAGCCATCCAGCCCCCACTGACACCCACCAAAGAGCTCCTCACCACACTTTGGCCAGATGGTGAATGCACAAGCAATGACACTGAGGGCAGCATTGTGAAGGTGGGCTTTACACACACATTGGATGAGGAGGGTGCAAGTAAGGGCCCATTGGGGATTAGTACACTAATGTATCAGACATACATGTATCTGTATTGTATCTACTTGCATGTGTCATGTCCGACTGCAGTTGTGGATAGGGTTTTCTAATGTACAGAGGTGCACGTCTGTGGTGAGGACAGGACACTGTGTATTTTGCAGTTAGTACTGTAGATGTGCAGACATGCTGCATCCATCCTTTACCAACGCCACATGTGCATCTGCTGACAATAACTCCCTCTCACAACTACCTAGGACCCTCTGGTCTGCATACAGGATCGCAGCCTGAAGCTAGTGAGTATGACATTGTTCTGTTGTTGCCTAGCAATACCCCAAGCATGTGAAGCGGATGCAATTTACCATGCACACAACCATCAGTAATAGCTATATTGCCTTATGTAATATCTATATTGCCTGTTCTGCATGTTCACTTGTGCTGGGGTTAACTGTATTGTATAACAGTGGTTACCACTGGGGTCTATCTGACGTGAACTCAACATTCTTGTAGCATACCTCACAACTTGTCAGTGCCAAGATGTCTGGACAGAGGCCAGCAAATTGTGCTGGACAAATAGCTTAAGGTAAGGTCATGCGTGACACATCAATGGTATACAGTGGATATAAATTGTGTACACACCCATCTTAAGATGCAAGGTGTTCCTGTTACATACTAATTAGGACCACAATATGACAGTCCACACCTCTTCCCGCCTTTAATGGGACTCATAACAGGTACAGTTCACTTGTAAAACCAAGCATCTGGACTCATGTGTTGCACCTACAAGGCTGGCCCCCTGTGAGGATGGCAGACGTCCTATCAGCATGATGGTTTCAGTCAGGTATGATACCACATGCTGCCATGTGTGTCAGGACACTCACTGTGGCCTATTTGGCTATAATATCACATACATGTGCATTGTGAAGGCACACAGACCATTTCCGGCCACATATAGGTTTCAAACATATGGATATTCTAGACACATCTGTACAGAAGACTATACAATGGTTTAACCTGCTGCATGTGAGGCAGTTGCTGTTAAAACACTATATAAAGTAATGGCAGCAGGAGGTGGTCACCAGTCATGAATGGTATAAGCCACACGATATGATCATCACAAACAGTTGCCAGCATTAGTATTAGAACTCCTGCCTATCAAGGTATCACTACTACAGTGCTATACAGTTATCAGATGTGCCACAGAGCTTATACATTTCCACTTCTTCCAAAGGCATCTCTAAGGTGAATGACATAAACAGGTCTACTAAATCGGAGTGAAGGGAAGTGTAAAGGGTAGTATACAGGTCAAAAATGTTACGAGACAGACAGTACATGATTCACACACACCTACACACTTGTTAGTACTGAGATTAGAACTCCTGCCTATTGAGGTATTCCTAATATAGTGCTACGCAGTTATAAGTTGCGCCACAGAGCTTATACATTTCCATCTGTGGATGACATCAACAGGTCTTCTAAATTGGAGTGAAGGGAAGTGTAAAGGAGTAAAGGATAGTATACAGGTCAAAAATGGTATGAGCCAGACAGTACATGATTCACACACACACACACACACACACACACACACACACACACACACACACACACACACACACACACACACACACTTGCCAGTACTGGGATTAGAACCCCTGCCTACTTAGGTTTGTCCACTGTAGTGTTACACATTTACCACATGTGCTACAGAGCTTACTAAACTTTCACGTGGATAAAGCTGCTGATAACTGCTCAGCTGTGGTAAAGTATTACAGGTGGTAGACAGCCTGCCTTCTGTTCCACCTGTACATCATGATAGTTCTTTTTGTCTTGCACTCTGACTAGCATTATGGCCTGGCACTTCACCAGGTTATTGTATCAAGAAGTGTGGCACACCTGGCAGCCATCAGCATTACTCATTCATCACAGATGTAGCCCCAGTACTTATTAGTTATGTCCACCCCTCCTGGCATGTTTGAAGGGCAGTTATTTGTGCTTTCACCCATTAACTTGGTGCACTTGTCCATTCTGGGGCAATGCTGCAACTGCCTCATGTACACAGACAAACCTCCCCTCTAAACTCCAAATGCTCAGACCTGTGAGGGTTACTCATGTATCACCCAATGTGGACATATTCACTCTCCAGCAAAGACTGGACTAGCACGTCAAGAGGATAAGTTCAACACCTGCACCACACCATGTGGAAAATGTAGCTCACCATGACATCCACTTTGACAGCCGTGACATACAGTGAAAAGCCACACATCCACCTTCCCAGAGGCACTCAATGGACATTTACCCAAGCAGCACAGACCAGCAAGGCAGATACCCACTCAGACACCATAACATGGTACATGCAAAGGGACACATATTTAACCTACACAGTTTGCCCCCATCCAAAGTTCCTAAGGCTAACCACCTTGCACAATACAGTGATCATAGGAAACTCAATACTGAGGCACACACATTCCACTCAATAAGTTGAATATGGAGGAGGTAACAGCCAAATATCTATCACATGCCAGCATCTAACACATGACAGAGCCACATGTCACTCCATAACTATGTGTATCACTCTGTATCCATGTAGGTGTGAATAAATTGAGACACACCTCCCTGAACTATATGACAGAAGACATGGTGAACTCTCTGATTATGCAGTCCAGGCAGGTATGACAGTAGCCCTGGACAGTGTACCGCTGTCACCCAGAACTATGCTGCGGTACTATCAACAGATTGGCTTATGTTTTATGTGTCACTCTCATGGGATGCAGAACCTCTCTGCTTGGGATGACATGATTGACAGAATCCAATGACTTGCCACAGATGTCCTACATCTGTCACCACTGGATTGCCATGTACTGGCTAAGTGTCTTGCCACCCCTATGGTGCTTTATTAGGCAGTGTTCCTAATGTTATTACCACCATAACAGCTACACATGTATGCAATCTGAGGGTCATGCTGCTCAACAGTGGACATCTGTCAGGATGCAGTCACTCAGGGAAGTCGTTGGAGTGGAGGACACACGTCTTCTGTAATGGAGAGATGGTTCACAGCAGCAGACAGCAGACCTGAAGTGTCAGGCTATGACATGCTCCACAGCTGTCAGCCCCCAAACATGGACCACACCACACCTCCACAGGTGGTGTCTCCATATTTATTATGGATAGGAACCATACCTTTCAATCTCTTAGAGCAAAAAATCTAGAAAAAGCCTAAAATGTTGTGGGGACAAATAGGGACACATTTTAAATATTGCTCTTACAAACTTAGAAAGTTGATAAGAATAATAGGTTTTGCATTAGCATTAATTTTCTGAAGGATGTGGAGTCTTAAACTGAAATGTTTTGTCATTATTTAATGACTTCAATCCTCAATCCTCAGCTATTTGCCAGAAAAGTAGAGATTTTTAGGAGGAGCACACCAAAAGTATGAGGCAAAAATCTGGACATTCTGCGAAAATCTGTACAGTTGAGAGGTATGATAGGAACACCTCCAGACTAGTATCCCATCATAATGTATTGGAGATACTTCCGGTACAACTGCCTTGGGATAATAGTGCAATCCAGACCATAGCCTGCTATGGGTCCACATCTATGTCCCTAGACTGTCAATGCACATTCCTCAACACCCTGCCATCTATGATGGTCCAACGCAACACTGACATAGTACGTGTGTCTTCAACTACACCTCCATCACCTGGGGAATGTAGCAAAGCGCCAGTACAGTAGCCCAACACTTCTGGGATTCATCATTTCCATTGCGCTAGACCAGCTCATACTGACCCCGGGTAGAGGATGCAACAACCTTGACCTGTGCTGACCACTTAAATATGGGACTGTTGCTCATCCACAGATGTCAATCCCTGCATGGTGATATTCACACAGGCTGGAATCAACATGGAACTCAACATGTCAGCCACACCTCCCACAAAGATAACCACCTGGCAAAAACCTCTCCAAAGCGGACTTTGCAGCCATGAAAACAGGGGTGAATGCCTGCACTGCACTCATGGCAATGGGAAATAGCTGCAAGACTGTGGAATCATATACACAGGCACTGTACGAACAGGCACATTAATGCATGGTACTAGCCAGAGCCAACAGAACCCAGACACTGTCCTCCAAACACTGAGAGACAATGTGATGGTTCCCTGCCATTACTAAAGTATACATCAGAGGCAGGACACTGTTGCAGGGAAAGATGATGTCCCATGACTGTTGAACTTCCTTATTAGCCTCAAACTCAACTTTGGATCCCTCATGGAATCCCCAAAAGGCATGTATGGCAGCACAGATGCAGCACACACTGACGACAGTCACAACAGCCTTAGATAGTTACATAAACAACCTCCACAGCATTAAACACAAATGCTGCGAGTTACTGCAGAATGCTAATACCTATCCTGAGACAACAGATATTGGCCATAGTCTTGGCAACACATTCAGTACCAGCTTTACCCCTCTCTCCTCCCACAAGTGAAGTGCTGAGTGAATGTGTTCTAACGAGCTGTATCCCCATTTCCGTTCTAGGCATTTGTGTGTCACTAGGATGTGGCCCTGCAGCAAGGTCACGGGGTATGGCAGTGTGGTAACACATCCACCATGTCATATGCAGGGTACAATATGTGCACGGTAATCCTCGGTCCATAACACAGTGATTGCATATGCCTCCCAGATTATAGGGCTGAGGGTTGTACATAGGTATATGTTGATTTACATCATCTGTTTTAGAATCGAGAATGGTACATGTTCTGGTTTGGACATACCTCTGATTGCTAATAACCACAGCCACAGGGGATATTCATCAACCAAACACAATGGGATTACTATGATTACTACACACACACACACACACAAAAACACACACACTTGCCAGTACTGACATCCATAAATTCATTGCTTCATAGGTGTGTAGTAGGTGAATGGGCCTAAAGGCTCGACAAGGCTAGCCCAAGGGAATACCATGGCATCAGACCACATGAAAATAGTCCCCCTCGTGGCTCAGAAGTATAGTCTCTGGAGTGGTCCCCAGGGGTGGGTAATGTATTCCCCATCCACTCATCCAGATTTCTATTGTAGGTGGCCTGTATTCCACATCCACTCATCCAGATTTCTATTGAGGGTGGCCAGTGATGTGCACTGCTTCCCATGTATGTGATTTATACTCCATAATATGGACAGTGTCTGGGTTGTGCACATGTCCAAAATGCATGTTCTTTGAAGTGTGTAAGTGTGCTTGAGGACTCTGGGGCATGTTGTGTGGACAGACTGGTATCTTCTGATGTGGCATTCCTGACCTCGTTTGGTGAGACCTGGCTATGTAACTGAGGTAGTGATTGCAGCTACATTGACATTATGATATGGGTATTCATTGGAGTTATTGGCATCTGTCCATATAGGGCATGTGTATAAGGCATGGTATTCCCTTTGAGGGGTACGCTTGCAGACTCTACATTTGTTGCTGGTGTCTAGTGGGGAACATTGCAAAAGGGCCACTGTACACATTGATTGGGCTACTGAGGGGATGGAACAGGATGCCATGTCCTTTAACTTGCGGGATAACACACTCATTCTGGAGATGTAACACATCAAAGTACTTTCTGTTGTCAGTGGCACTGTTGTGGTCAATAGGCATGTAGCCACTGCAATCACCCTGTGGGTACTGTGAGGCAATATGCAAGGGAACTACCAATATAGTGGTTGTTGCCTAGCCAAGTGTGTTTTTGTATGATTCATGGGTGGAGAGTTGTCTCGGACTATTAGAAGGGTTGCCATTATTGTTCACTAATCCATAGTGTCATGTAGCCATTGCACATGGCACTAGACATTTAGGGCTGTGAATTGTCTACACCAACTTCCTATGGTGTTTGACAACTGTTGGCCTTATAATGTGGACATTGGGACATATACTAGGTCCTCAACATAATAATTTAGCAAACCCCCCGTGCATCCTGTTATTATACAATCACACTGACCCTCACACAGGATACTGATGACACACACACACAGACTTGCCAGTACTAAGTTTCAAACCCCTACCTAGCTAGGTATTGCTAATACAGTGTTACGCATTTATTGCATGCACCACAGAGCTTAAAGAGTGGATGTTGTCCCAAGGTACTTCTAAGGTGAGGAACATCACCAGCCCTTGTAAATACTGGGATTGGGTGATGTAGTGGATTAGAGATTCCACAAAAAATTTTACCCTATACACACTTTTATATTTTCCATGGGTGAGGTTCAAACCTCTATCTATCTTTTTGGACCTTTGTTACACATTTACCACATGCATCACTGACCTTATATGGTTTAGGTTTGCCAACCGGTACTTCTAAGGTGGATGATATCTGCAGGACTGCTAAAGTCAGGCACTGAGATGTGTACTGGGTGTAAATGGGGCCAATATCTTTGGAGTACTGACATATATATATATATATATATATATATATATATATATATATATATATACACAGACACACAAACACTTGCCAGGAATGAGATTCAAACCCCTATCATGTAGTTATTATTACTAGATTGTTCCACATTTATCACACGTGCCACAGAGCTTACGTGTTGGAGAGCTGTGCAATGGTATCTTTGAAGGTGAGTGACATCAGCTGTGGTGTTAAAAGAGGGTAAGGGAAGTGCTGTAAGTGTGAATGACCACAAAATCAGGTCTCTACAAGGATACACACAGTCTCTCACACAAACATTCACATTTACACAGTTGCCAAGAGCAGGATTGGAACTCCTATCTAACTAGTTTGCTGCACTATTGTATTACACAATTACCGCAAGCACTACAGAGCTTATATGTTGAGGAGCTGTCCAAAGGTATCTTTGAAGGTGAGTGACATCAACAGCAGTGCTAAAGGAGGGGTAAGGGAAATGTAAGTGTGAATGACCACAAAATCAGGTCTCCACAAAGATACACACACTCTCTCACACAAACACTCACATTTACACAGTTGCCAAGATCAGGATTAGAACTCATATCTAACTAGCTTGCTATGCTATGGTATTATGCAGTTATCACAAGCACCACAGAGCTTATATGTTGGAGAGCTGTCCAAAGGTATCTTCGAAGGTGAGTGACATCAGCAGCAGTGCTGAAGGAGGGATAAGAGGAGTTTAGTGAGTGTGAATGGCCTCAACCACATTAATCTAGAAATAGACACACACACGCGCACACACACACCCACACACACAACTTTACATTTGATAGGACTGAGATTTCAACTGCTACATGGATACTTATTTGTACTGTAGTGTTACACAGTTATCACAAGCACAAGAGACTATAGGGCTGAGGCCTAACCAAAGGTATTGCTACAGTGAATGACATCAGGACATCATGTGATATAGGCCAATGGGAGTGTAGTGGGTGGGAGAGGCCTCATAATGGGATTCTATTTGTAGGTGTCTTTCTCTTCCCCACGTCTCTGTGCGTGTATGTTTGACATATTATATTATGTTAGCCTTAGATATGTGTGAGTATTCCTATCCAGTGTGTGTGTGTGTGTGAAGTATCAGTGGTGTACAATTTGGTGTGTGCACAGACAGCTGCAAATAACTGATATTTGTAGTCCACTGTGTTGTGAGACATGGGCTTCATTACTTTAAGTGTAGCAGCATGCCCAGTATGACCTTCTATACTGAATGTGTGCATCCATTCCAGGGAGGGATGGACTCCAATTCAGGGTTTTGTGTGCTACAGCTAGCAAACTGTTTCTGCAGGATATCTGTGGATAGGTTGCCAATATGGAGACACAATGGGCTTAACATACGGGGGATACTGAAACTATTGCTGTCTGTGCTGCTTGTATGACATGTTTGGTTGTAGCACAGATTTTCTGACATATGCACTGTTTTACACTGTGATGTGTCATGTCATCAACTACCGACAGTTATCATTCTTTGCTCACAGTTATTTACCGGGAAATACAAGATGAATGAAGCTGAGACCAATTTCTGAGGTATATAGACTACACATTTTGGCACACACCTGCCATTGTGGAGGGGTAGCTACAGACAATAGACTGCTGGTTCTGTGTAAATGATCCAGCACCTTGTTAGTATGCTGGTTAGTATAGATACACCCAGGTTATCCAGAGCCAGGACTCATATAGCTGGTCAGTTTACCTTCACAATATGGTTTACAAGTGGTTTTGTGGCTATTCATTCATGGGTTTGCATTCAGGAGTAGTATGGGCAGACATCAGAGTTTCAGACTTCACACACTCCATGACATCCATCCGTTTACACCCCCCCCGCTTAATTCTCTTCTCCACCTAACATTATGTAAGCAATTTCTCAGAGATATCCCTATAGTTGGGCCTTTATCCCAGTAGTATTTATGGCTTGATCCACAGTCTTTGCAGTAGGACATGAGGAGGCATGCTACTGGCATTTGTCAACATGGCCTTACATTTGTTTTCTGTTTACTGTGTTAGGTTGTTAGTTGGGACCCCCTGACATTCCGTAGATTGGCACTATCGGTGAGGCATGGGCCTTTGCCAGTGGACTGTAGGTCATTTGAGAGTGCTGCAGGCCATCTGTTACTGCATTTCTTCATGGGATTGGGGGGGGGGGTGCACACCTGCAGACTTTAACATTTGAAATGACTGTACTGATATTTCGGTTACTCTGTTGGCTTCCATTTAATATTGTATTGTGACCTATCATGCAGACAGGAGGCATATCAGTAGAGTACACATTAGATCTTAATGGCATATATTTCAGTTTCAGACTTCTTACCCTTCAGAACTAGAATGCAACTGCTAGACCTGTTGTAGTATGACTGTGTAGCGCTGGTGGGGGCTGTTCACCATTGCCATCATTTGGGGGCCTTAGCCCAGCCTTTCTTCATGGTCATCTACACCTGTCCTTCTGGGTGAGACTGGTGGAGGGTATGTGTGGGTGAGACTGGTGGTGGGTATGTGACCCTCACTGACATCCATGTGTGTGACCTATTGACACCCACAATTCTTTGGGCCATTACATATACTGCGGTGGAGGTTGTCACCTTGTGTAGTGCTGCCTAGTATGTTGACACCAGTATTTGTTATGAATTTCCTGCTGTTCCATATAGCTGTCGGCTGCTATCCAATTCAGCCACCCAATTCCCTTGCATGCTTGCGTCCATATCATACATACAGGTATGAGAACATACCACTCCATTCAGTAATTGACAGGAAGAGTGACTTATCTTGTTGCTGGGTCAGTATTGAGGATGGTGCTGGCAGGATGACTATGTTGGATGCACATAGTACACTCACTATACATGGAAAAGTTCAGGTAGTGTCGTGTTTGGCATCCCTTTTACTGTATGTGTGAGTTGGAGAGAGGTATCAGTCTCTGGGTCCCTACAGTGTCAGTGTGTGTGCTATGCGTTGCCTCTTTGCCAAAGCCTGGGCATTCTGTGCACACCTCCTTCTGCCTACAGGGGCAGGCTCAGGTTGTTCCTTCTCCGTGTCCCTCTGTGCCTGTGCTGGCCTTGGCAATGGTGGGGAGTCCCTCTGTGCCTGTGCTGGCCTTGGCAATGGTGGGGAGCTGTGTGGCCCTGGCCTGTGCTGTTCCTGCTGCAGCTGTTTCCACAGGATTATATTGTGTAGCGTGGCACATACTATGAACATTTGTGTACATGTAGCTGGAGAGTCCTGCAAGGTTCCACTGGATACGTCAAGGCAGCAGAACCATGACTTGAGCATCCCAAACACATGCTCTACAATGATCCTGGTTTGTGCGTGTGCTTCAATATGGTGTTCTTGTTCGGGTGTGTGTGCATTTCTGATGGGTGTCATCAGCCACGGTTCCGCTGCATAGCCAGCATCCCCCACTAGATGGCCATATGGGATGTCCCCCCGGAAAACACCTGATACTGCTGTGAGCAAATGCCAGATGTGGGAGTTGTGATAGCTTCCAGCACACACATTCATGGTAATGCCCTGGGCATCGCACATGACCTGGCAGTATGGAGGGTATGCCCTTGCGGTTTATGTAGACTCTGCCCCGCTCAATGGGTGGTGCTTTGATGTGTATGTGCATGCAGTCTATAGCACCAACTACCTCAGGGTATTCTGCTATAGAGACGCATACATCTGGTCAGCGCCTCACAGGCACTGGGGAAATATAAGTGCTCATTGGCATGTTGTGTCATGGCATCCAGGAACTGGTGGAGTACCCTGGATGCTGATGCCTGTGAGACTCTCATGATATCCCCAGTTGGTCTTTGGAAGGTACCTGTGGCTAGTATTCTTAAGCCTAGACATACCTTGGTATCCACTGGGATGGTTTCCTCTCTATTAGTTCTGTGTGTGAGGCGTGGCAGGCACAGCTCAACGATTTGCTGTAGAATGTCCCTGTTCATCCTACAACATTCCACTATCTCCAGCTCATGTAGGGCCTGGTAGATTACCCAGAGTCTGTACACTCTTCTCCTCCTCCTCACTGTGGGTCGGTTGTCAGCATTCTCTTCCTCACCACCCTCAGTCTCTAGCACATACTGATGGAGTAAAGCAGCAGCAGCCTCTAACATTTTTAGTTAGTTTTGGCAGTTAAAAATCCCACACTGTGTACACCGGTGGTGTAGAGTTTGTGGGGAAAACCCGTCTGTAGGGTGTTTGCATGTGTGCTGGGACGGTTGTCAGAATTCTCTTCCTCACCACCCTCAGTCTTTAGCACATACTGATGGAGTAAAGCAGCAGCAGCCTCTAACATTTTTAGTTAGTTTTGGCAGTTAAAAATCCCACACTGTGTACACCGGTGGTGTAGAGTTTGTGGGGAAAACCCGTCTGTAGGGTGTTTGCATAGTTTATGTTAGTGTGCTGGGTCGGTTGTCAGCATTCTCTTCCTCACCACCCTCAGTCTCTAGCACATACTGATGGAGTAAAGCAGCAGCAGCCTCTAACATTTTTAGTTAGTTTTGGCAGTTAAAAATCCCACACTGTGTACACCGGTGGTGTAGAGTTTGTGGGGAAAACCTGTCTGTAGGGTGTTTGCATAGTTTATGTTAGTGTGCTGGGCTGCTGCAGGTGAATTGGCCGATTCTGATACATTCCACCTGCCAGCTATGCTAGTTCTCTTTGATTGCCTTCCTAGTGCTGTTTCCCCTTCCCAGTTCCTCCCTATTTAAGCCCCAAGGCGCACCGCACATACCCAGTGCTCATATGTAAACAGTGCTGTCCTTTCCTCTTTTTTTTTTTTGTTTAAATCCTGGTGCATGCCGCACACGCCCATTCAGGCTATATACACAGTGCTCAGGCACATCTGACACACCCCCTTCCTTAGTTGTGCTTAGCTAAGGGCAAACACGGGCCACAGAGCTCCAATGAGCTTACAGCAAGCATGACACACCCCCTTATGAAGTCATTCAGCTCTTACACTTGCACTGTTGTATTGCTGCACCTACATGGTTTGGTACACGTTGGCACTTTGAAGAATTCTGTGATTCAGTTTAACTTCCCACATTTGCATACCCCAGTGTGTAGGTCATTAGTTACTGCACTTAAACGGACCCTTTCCCCTTGACAACCAGTACTCCCTGGTATTGTTTACATTCTGCCATTGACTATAATGGCAAAATGCAGAATTAACTTAAAATTGCCGTTTCTCATTTGTTTTTAAATTTTCAGCACAATCCCTTTTACGTGCCACTGCTCTAACCTTAAACGGCCGAGATCGGCCAAAAAAAAAGTTTAATTTAAAAAAATAAATAAATAAACTGTTTTTAATGCCAATGGCCTTATATTTGGCCATTGGCATGTGTATTAAACATAATACATGCTTTTACACAAGCTGTTATGCCTCCATTTTGTCAGATACAGAAATGTTTTCGGTTACTAGCCGAATACATTTCTGCACTGACACTATTCTAGCACGGAGACCTGGCAGCTTTGTGGATCGCAAAATCACCTCATTTGCATGGTTTTCACCAGCAAATAAGGTGATTTGCATATTTACTGGTTTTCTGTGCTAGGACAGTGTAGGGACGCTTGTGTATGTGATAACGGCACTTCCCTGGATCGCTCTGCAGACATTTTCCATGCAAGAGGTCCTACACTGTTCCTGCATGGAGAATCGGCCTTCATGAAGAGAGGGAGAATCTTAGTTTAAAATGTACTTTCCCATGCAAGAAAGTATGTTAAAACACAAAAATAATATTTAGATGTGGTTTTCCCTAAACAGAACTTATCTGCCCAGCAATGGAACAGCACAAGCCAACTTTCGATCCTCTAAAGCCTGGAGAGAAGCCTTCTCTTCAGCAGCATAAAAGCTCTGGTGGCTTGCAGCCCATACTTGTCCTTTCAGTCATCTCAGTTCACTAACTAACAGTTTGGGAACTAGGAAGGTACATTGAAGGTTTGGAAGCTGCCCAGTTGTTGTATCCTAGGCAGGATGTAATGTAACCCACATATTTTAGGCTACTGCAGCAGTGATCAATATAACGAGCATCATTCATATCTCTTAGTGTACTGTTCAGCTGCATGTTTATTCATGTGTTACTGTCAATGAATAACAACTTCCTGTTTACATAGCATTTATCTTCACTTTTCATTTGGCAGACCTACTTCAATGTACTTAAAATTTACAGAAGCATAAAAACCCTTTTAGCAGTTCATCTGCATGAACTATGACATATCTGTAAGTACAAACTGCAAGACTTTCTGTTGCAGTATACTAAAATAGTTGGCAATATGACTTAGACAATATGTCTGTTTTCCTTTTTTCTGCAAACATAATGGCACAACAGTTAGTACTCTCCTTATGACAAACCTATGAGTAAACAGATCTACGAATATAAAGGAGTCAATTATTCCTAAATTATTCCTAATCATCTTTCCCTATGTTTGGTTAAGCCTGTACCTGATGAAACTTCAAGTGCTTGAAGATACTGCTGAATGAAAACATCAATTAACTTCCCAGCCCCCTTCTTATAAATGCCAACTCTTATCTAATAACAAATAGGGAGAGGGGTCAAAAGTGTTGAATCATTGCATTGTACAAGCACAAAAAAGAAACACCAACAGTGATTTTCCATTGGAAAAGTGACTAAGGATTCCATATCAGGAAATAGAAATCAACAAGTTGAAACTCATCTATTTTATATTTCATAGAATAGAAGCTATTCCTAATGAACATAATTCAACTCCAGTGCATTTTGAGCTAAAAAAAGAAAAATCTACATTTTTCATATGTTTAGTTCATATAACACATTAGGTATTAAAGAAACATTCTGCCATTTGCTGTCAGTTTAATTTGCTGTTAAGTTTAGACACACAGCGGGGAGTTTTTCCAATGAGCCATTAAAATCTCATTGATTTATCCCATGTTGATCGTGACTGACCAACTTGGCAAGATGCCTATTTTCAGGTGAGAGCTGAGGTAGTATTTCTTCTAGGGGAAATTTGGCCAGAGTGCCATGGGATCTTTTATATCTACCAACTGAAACGGATGGGACTTTGGTTTGATGTGTAATTCAAAAGACAATACACTTGGGGTGATATGGTGCTCTGGAATGTTAGCCATCCAATCACCTGGCATGGGAAAAAAAACTCATAGCCTTCTACAATGTATGTCATAGAACTTCCAGCATCAAGTTTTGTGATTTTTATGCAAGAGCAGTTTATTGATGAGGGATGCTATGATTTACAATAAACACTCTGATTGGATTGTCCAAACAGCGTGCATATTTTTGAATGTGAAATTACTTTCATGGTATAATAATGATTCTATGATAGTCTAATTCAGTTGCTAAGGAAGCATTTTTCTTTGTACTTCAGATTACAATGACCATGTCTCCATTTAATCTGTCAATCACTTCCTTATAAATCTATCACTAGGACATTTCTACATCTAATTTGCAATATATATTACCTGTGGTACTCACTTCAAGAGCAGTTTGTGTGGTTTTGCACACATGCGAAAATATGTAGCAGTAGTGAAATCACCTTCAAAGCTGAAACTGAATAATGCAAAAATTAATGAGTTGTTAAGTGTGAACTAATTGTACCCAGTAGCAAGCAAAACATTGATGTCTGGTATGTAATAATTCTCACCTTTCCTCTAAGCTGTATGACATTAGCTACAGATGTTATGTGATCCTATCTCGCCTACATTCTGTACTGATGGGCTCGGAGCCGATCCCTCGGCTCCGACTCGGCACGCTATGCTATAGAGCGAAGCCTCTTATTGGCTGAGCTATTCTCTATCCCAGGATGCACCACCACTAATCCCCCAGATCTCGTTTGCCGCTTACAAGCTAGGACGTGGTCTCAAACTTGGCTGAGCTAAGTACTGTTTTTTTCTAAAGTTTCCTGTCAGGAAATTTCTTATTCTTACCCAAAAAGCTGTTTTAACAGCTACTGTTGTCGTACGAGTGTTTTTTGGTGCATTTTGTTGTGGAAAATTGTGTGTTTGTTTAAGGGAAAGGTTTCCCGTTTAAGTTAGAGGGGCCTTCCCCTATTCTTCAGCTAGTGTCTATTATTTTTTCAAGGAGGTCAAGTACCTGTTTAAGTTAGAGGGTCTTGGCCCTCCTTTTCAGCGTTTTTTTTTTATATTATATTGTATTGTGTCGTTTAAAAAATTTTTGTATTGTGGTATAATCTTTGTTCTGACTAGATAGTGCTACTTTCACCTGTTTTAGTGTTATTTGATAGGCATTATGTCAAAAGAACATAGACCCTCAGGGTTCAAAAAGTGCACGAGGAGCGGTTATAAGATGTCTATAACCGATGACCACTCCTCGTGCGTATATTGTTTAGGTGCCAAGCACCTACAGGAGTCCTGTAGCGTGTGTCACGCCTTTTCATCTAGAGTCCTCCAAGAGAGGAAGACTAAATTAATATTGAAAGGGCTGATTAAACCCTCCTTCGAGGAGGCCTTATCTTCCTCATCCTCTCCTACCAAGAAGAAGAAAGCGTCGGCTCCGACCAGCCCGTCGGAACAGACTGCTAAGAAACCTAGGCAGGCTTCTCCATCGGCTCCACGGACTTCGGAGCCGAGGGCGGAACGGTCTGCCTCGATGCCTCCAGTCTCGACTCCTCTGGTTTCGGAGCCGAGGACTGGGGCATCGAGAGGCGGGTCACCTTCATCGGCTCCACTGATTTTGGAGCCGATGAGGGTTGCCGGCTCAGACTCTTCCCCTTCGGCGCCGAAGCCCTCCTCGGCACCGAGGGAAATTGTTTTGGGATCTCCCTCGGAACCGATATTGGTCGAGTCCATTCGGAGCCGGTCCCCCAGTCCTTTGGAGCCGATGGAGAAGTCGGTTCGGACCCGATCGGTTTCATCTAGAGCCTCCAAGATGTCTGATTCGGACATCGACAGGGTGCTCCTAAGACTTTTCCAGTCTCCTGTGTTCCAAAAGTTAGTTTCGGCTCCAGCCCATTCGGCTTCGGAGCCGATGGTCCACCCTGTAGTTATGGTTCCT
This sequence comes from Protopterus annectens, assembly GCF_019279795.1. Classification (NCBI taxonomy): domain Eukaryota; kingdom Metazoa; phylum Chordata; order Ceratodontiformes; family Protopteridae; genus Protopterus; species Protopterus annectens. The sequence goes on along the minus strand of NC_056731.1, from coordinate 1,431,066,906 downwards.
CCTCCAACAGCCTCGGCACCGTTGGAGCCGGTGCTGGTGGAGCCGATGGAGGTTTGGTCGGCCCGACACTTACTCCAACCCGGCTCTCGAGTCGGAGTTCGTCGTGGACTTCCTCTGTCGGCCCCGGGGGGGACGCTTCGGGACTGATGTTTTTGGTCCCAAGCCTTCCTCTCGGTGCGTCGGCTGCGGGGGTACCGTCTACTGTTGTGGCCATGGGGGTTGGACCTTCCCAGGATTCTGGTGGTCCGGCCTTCAGGGCCATGAGGAGTGCGTTAGCCAAATCTTCTTTGGCTACCTCCACGGTCTCTCCAGCTCCTTCCCTGCATACGGAGACTGGGTCTTTGGCAGTCCCCCTGTCCTTAGACAGTGGAGCCCTGGGGTCTGAGGTCACCCCCACTGGGGGTCCCCCCCCTCCTGGAGGTCCCTCTGAAGCTTCTTCGGAGGAACCCCCAAGGAAAAGATCGTGCAAGAGGAAGCACATTGACTCCCCCGATGAGTCTCTCACGTCAGACACTGATCTTGATGATGCAGAGGGGTCCCCTAAGTCATCCTCAGATGATGTCTCCTTTGCAGACATCCTGGAAGCCCTCAAACAACGAGGCGGCTGGCTATCCAAACCCCCTTCTGCTGACGGGTCGGTGTTCCTTAAGGCCTTCGGGGCTCAGCCCTCCGCCTCCTGGGTGTCTCCGCCCTTCGACGAGCTCCTAGATTTGATCTGTCGAAGGGCGTGGGAACACCCAGACTCTGTGGAACCGGTGCCTGCTCGCCCAAATAAGTTCCTGTCAGCACCCCCAGAAAAGGAGTTTTTGACGAAAGGTGTGGCTGTAGATGCCTTGGTAGTGGCATCTGCTACCCAACAAGATGTAGCAGAGGCTTCGACGTCCGTCCATCCTCCTAATAAGGAGTCTAGGAGCATGGATCGGTACGGTAAGCGCACCCTCAGTTCAGCGGCCTTTACCTTAAGATCCTTGAACTATTTAACGCACTTCACCAGGTTTCAGAGGGATCTGATCAAGGAGCTTTCAGATACCCTCTTGGGTAACCTACCTGAGCAGCTGGCCCAGACGGTTGGCTCTCAGTTGGCTACGCTGTCATCCATATCAAACTCGTCCATGAGGCTCATTTCTTATGCGGCTGAGGAGGTGAGTAGAGCGGCGGGAACAGGTATTGCTCTACGGAGGCAAGCCTGGCTCCGCCTGTGTCATTTTGCGGAAGCCTTCAAGTCTTCCTTTGCCGACGCTCCCTTTGATGGGTCCTCTTTGTTTGGACCCAAGGTAAAGGACACATTGACCCGCTGCGAGCAAGAAGGTAAGACTCTGACTGCCGTAGGGGCACGATTTTCCACTCCCTTTCGGCCTTACCCCAAGGCTAAAAGAGGAGGGAAAATGTGGTTCCGTAGATCTCAGAAGTCTTATCCCTCACAGCAGGACGATCCCCCTTCTAGAGGCAGAGGAGGGGGAAATTCTTCTGGAAGACGCCGTCCCAGAGGCGGCAGAGGCCCCCGCAACACTGGAGACCGCGAGTCCTTTTGTGGCTCTTCAGCCTTTCAGAATCCCTGAGGGATTGCCCGACTGTGCAGCTCCGGAGCCAGTCGGGGGTCGTTTTTCGAGGCACCTAAAAGCCTGGGAAGGTATCACTCAGGACCGATGGGTGCTTCGAATTATTGCCGGAGGTTACGCCATTCCCTTTTCTCACTCCCCACCTCCGTCCAAGAAAATCCCGGACCCGCCACCCAGTCAACGGGAAATTGCAGCCTTAGAAGTCTCAAAGCTGCTTCAAAAAGGAGTCATCCAACCGGTCCCTGCAGACCAGATCGGATTAGGGACTTACTCAAGATTCTTTTTGGTGCCAAAAAAGACCGGGGACTTGAGGCCCATTTTGGATCTCAGTATTCTAAATCGTTCAGTCAAAAAGTCCAAGTTCCGAATGGTCACCCTACAATCCATTCTTCCACTGCTGGAGAAAGGTGTTTGGATGTGCTCCATAGATCTCAAGGACGCTTATTACCATATCATGGTACATCAAGCGTCCAGGAGACATCTGCGCTTCAGCCTAGGAGACAGTCATTTTCAGTTCCGCTGCCCTTTGGTCTCACCACAGCCCCCAGGGTGTTCACCAAATGTTTGGCGGTCGTGACTGCTCACCTGAGAAGTCTAGGATTCCAGGTATTTCCGTATCTAGACGACTGGCTCCTAACTGCCACCTCCAAGCATCTACTTTTGCAGAGCCTACAAGCCACAATATCACTGGGCACTTCCCTTGGAATCACCTTCAATTGGCCAAAGTCTGTGTTGTTGCCATCTCAACGCATAAGATTCATCGGAGTAGAGATAGACTCAAACCGAATGCGGGTCTATCTTCCTACAGAAAGGATACAAACCATACAGGCTCAAGTTCGAGCCTTACTTCCCAGATCCAAAGCCCTAGCCAGAATGGTCCTGCAGCTATTGGGATCTATGTCCGCCATGGTTCTTCTAGTTTCCCTAGCAAGGTTGCACATGAGAATTCTCCAGTGGCTACTTTCAACACAGTGGTCCTTTCAGGATCTCCCTCTCAGTCACCTCATATGGATCACGGAAACCTGCAAACGGGACCTTTGCTGGTGGCTGGTGCCCTCCAATCTGGATCAGGGACAACCCTTTGTTCCACCTCCTCCTGTGGCCACTTTGACTATGGACGCCTCCCAGATGGGGTGGGGGGGGCATTCCCTGGGCAGGTCAGTCCAAGGCAAATGGCATTCGGAAGAGAGCCTCCTTCATATCAACATCTTAGAAATGAGGGCGGTGTTTCTGTCCCTACAAGCCCTTCACGATTACCTCCCTCAGGGCGTAATTGCCGTTCACTCCGACAACATGTCAGTAGTCTGGTACCTGAACAAGCAGGGAGGGACCAGATCCTACCCCCTTTGCAGAGAGGCCATGAGAGTTTGGGAATGGGCAGTGTCGACCAAATGATTTCTAGTGACGACTCATATCCCTGGCAAGTCCAATGTGATAGCCGACAGACTGAGCAGAATGATCCTCCCTCCACATGAGTGGTCTCTGAACAATACGGTTGCAACTCAGATTTTCAGCAAATGGGGAATTCCTTGTTGCGACCTCTTCGCAACCCCACTGAATGCGAAGTGCAAAAAGTTCTTCTCCCTCACCCCGGCTCTGGGGGAGAGCCCTATGGACGCACTAGCCCATCCTTGGCCCACTGGCTTGCTATACGCTTTTCCCCCAGTTCCCCTCCTTCCCAGTGTGATCCAAAAGGCGTCTCACTTGGGGAGCAAAATGATCTTAGTTGCTCCTTACTGGCCTCGTCAGGTATGGTTCCCCTATCTTCGGAAATATGCACTGGACGGTCCATGGTTCCTGGATCAGATCCCAGACCTATTAGTTCATCAGTCGGGACTACTCCACCAGTCCCTCCACACCTTGAAATTAACAGTTTGGCTCCTCCTCTTCCGACTATAGTCAGGAATCATACCTTAGACCCGGAAGTCATACATATCTTATCTTCGGCCCACAAGTCTGCCACTAAGAAATTGTATACTAGCAAATGGAAGAGATTTGCTATTTGGGCTCAACTCCGAGGTCTGGATCCCATCACTATTCCTGTATCGGAAGTCCTGAAATTTCTAACTTCCCTATTCAATCAAGGTTCTTCAGTCTCTACCATCAAGGTTCAATTGGCAGCTATTTCCAATTTTCACGAATCTATAAACCTACCTTTAATGAGCAACAGATTGTGTAAGACCTTCATGAAAGGTGCTGCGATTTTACGACCTACGATTTCTCATCCTGCTCCTCCATGGGATCTCGATGTGGTGTTACGTGCCTTAACTCCCCCCCCCCCTTCGAACCGGCAGCAACATGTGATTTGAAATTTCTATCCTGGAAAACTGCCTTTCTGGTTGCGATTACTTCTGCCAGAAGGGTTTCAGAGCTTCAAGCTTTGTCTGTAAAACCTCCGTACCTGTTTTTTCACAAAGATAGAGTATCTCTCAGGCCAAATCCATCCTTTGTCCCTAAGGTTTGTTCCAGTTTTTGTCTACAACAGTGATTAGAACTTCCAGTTTTCTTTCCAAAGTACTCAAACAAAGCGGAATACATATTCCACACATTAGATGTCCACAGGCAATTGCGTTTTTATTTAGATAGGACCAAACAAACAAGGAAAAGAGATCAATTGTTTGTATCCTTTTCGGATAATAAATTGGGCAAAGCCGTCACAAAGGTCACTATTGCCAAATGGATCAGGGACTGTATTAGTCAAGCTTATTCCTTTTCTAATAAAGAGCTTATGACCTCTGTCAAAGCTCACTCTACAAGAGCTATGGCTACTTCAATAGCATTCCATTCTAAGCTTGCCATTAGTGACATTTGTGCTGCGGCTACGTGGTCTTCCCCGCACACTTTCATTTCCCACTACAAATTGGATGTGGCATCTCGGGGACGAGCTTCATTTGGTTCCACAGTGCTCAGGAGTGTTTTCCAGTGAGCCACCCAGGAATTAGGTGCTAGGGACGCTGTCCCATCAGTACAGAATGTAGGCGAGATAGGATCACATAACATCTTTTAGTTATGTACTTACCATAACTTTAGATGTTTGGGATCCATCTCGCCTACATTCCTAATACCCACCCTCCTTCCCCCTGCCTTGGAGATCAGAAGAGATCGGACGGTCCGAATTCTATTGTTTCATCTTGAAACATCTGGCAATGTTACATAAACAAGTTATGTATGTGTGCATGAATGCGGACAAACAAGATCTGGGGGATTAGTGGTGGTGCATCCTGGGATAGAGAATAGCTCAGCCAATAAGAGGCTTCGCTCTATAGCATAGCGTGCCGAGTCGGGAGCCGAGGGATCGGCTCCGAGCCCATCAGTACAGAATGTAGGCGAGATGGATCCCAAACATCTAAAGTTATGGTAAGTACATAACTAAAAGTTATATGAGTTAAGGGGTGTGGGGGCACATTTCCTCCAATACCCTGAGGACTGACTTTCTTATTTTAAAAACAATAGCATCAAAAAAGTCAATATTTTGGCAGTTAATGTTAGCAATAACTTTTCAATCAGTCTGTCACTAGGAACACTGAACAATAGTAATCCTGATTTCATTATGTACATCTCTAAAATGACCATTCTCAAATCTTACTCAAACTGTTGATAAATGCCAAAGATATACAGTTATAATTACTTTGGTAACAGTTGCATATAATCATACTAAACTTCAACATTTTTATACCGTACTTAAATAGCACCTCATCTCATTAAGTACTTCACTGTCCCTGAATACACAAATATCAAAATATAATTTTATCCAGAAAATAAGATACAAATACACAGATAATGGGTCAATGGAGGGTATTCAAAGAATCTGCATTGACAAGGTGCTAGCTAAAGATAGCAGATGTTTTAGTGCAATGTGGCCCTAATGCTGGCTTATCACAGCCATGGTAATGGCAACAACTACTATTCTAAAGTGCCCATGCCATGGGTGGTCACATGAACAATATGAATGATAAGGTGTTGTGTCTAAAGCTATGTTTCTTCACGCATGCAAAGAAATGCCTCATAGCTGCAAAATTAAGTCACTGTGAGCAGGCCACAGAGGGTAGTATAGCAAAGTGTTAACTCAATCCATCATATAAATGGGGAGTTAAATGGTGAGATATGAAAGCCAAAAATGGTGTAAGACAGTGGTAGCTGTTGATTTCAAAGTAAGGGGAGGGGGGCTGCAGGACGACGCTGAATGGTTGGGGATAAATGCAATAGGAAGAGAATCTATCACACCAGGACAAAGATTATCACCTGTAATCAAACAAATGGGGTCATTCACTTTCATCCACAGACTGCCTTAATATGAACCCACTCATCATAGCCACTTTACTACCTATATACACCTTAGATATTTGGCTGCAATCAATAAGGCCAGCCACAGATAAAATGGAACTGTAGACAAAGGACTCCATGAGACCCCTGTTAGCTATTAGTCCCTCTTGCACTTCCAGTGCCTTTCCCTGCTTAACCCTCACACTGGGTGCATGCCATCAAGATAGACTACTTTTTTCTTGCAGTTTCATACTTTATCTTACTTTTTAAATCCTGCCTCCCCCACCCCCATGCTTTTAGCATACTCTAAATGGCAAGGCTCTTCATTAATTAAATCTAGAGGCAGTAACTGAATTAAGCCAATATGCACTTGAGCTCTAGAAGCTTTGAGGTGCATCTTAAAGCATTTTTACAACCTTGAGATTGACTGATGAGTTGAACAGAAATCAAGAGTAAGGAGAGATATTCAGTCTTATCTTTTTTTCTTTAAATGAAAAATAAGTTGTGTCTAAAGCTTAATGCTCAATGCTACTTAAATAGTAGTTTCACTATAAACTGAGAAGATAAATGTAAGGATATACTTGCAGTGATGAGGTCACATGCTAGATGGTCCCAAGCCCCGGACTTGTATTCAGAACCCTGGTACTGGCCCTGCAGCAGTCTGTCGCCATGGTCTTTGACAAGGAGCCCCACCATGACCCTTGCCTTCAAAATGCCCAGCGCTATGGCCGGAAGCGTGCTCCCTTGCCAACTCCAGCGACAGCTCCTGCAGTGATCAAACTCCAACAAGTTCTGTCTGTATTCCTACCTGTTCAGTTTAAATAAAGCTGTTTTCCTGCACTTTGCCACCACTGGTCCATTTCTGAAAATGCTAAGCACTGCTTAACACCATGCAAACCCACTTAGCTGAGCAGAGGACTGCTTAGACTGGGACTGCTTTAGCAGTACTCACACCAGCTAAGCAGAGCTGTGTGTTGCCAACTACTGCTAAAACATCTTTTGTTTAAGCATTGCTTGGCTTGGCTTAGCAGAGCTTAGCTATGGGAAAACTAGAGTTTTTTCACACATGAAAGAATATTATTGAAACTATTTGTTCATTAAAGATAATTTATTATTAGGTGTATCTATTTTACTTTATATCCACTAAACATATGCATTTCACTATGTTATCTGGTACTGTAACTTTAATGTATTGGACACTTGTGTGTAACTGGGGCTTTTATACTCGGGTCTCCACTGAAAATGAGCTTCTGGTCAAGCTAGACTAACCCAGTTAAAACAAATTTCAATGTAGACATAAAAAAAGAAAACATTTACAACATTTCCCTAGCCCATGTAAAAAGCTGAATGGCTGTTATTCACACTGTGCACTTACTGCACATGAGGCCATCACTCTAATCACTCAGCCAGTAAAGATCTGCTGATATACCTCTTATTTACATTTAAGCACTGCTGAGCACCATGCTGCGCTTTGCAAACCCACTCAGCTATGCTTAAACTTGACCTTTTCTGATGAAATTACAAGCATCTAGTTTCTATTTTTAGATGTCTGGCACATGTTTATTGCTAAGCACCATGCCATGCAAACACACAAAATAAAAATAAAAAAATAAAACAAAACAAAATAAAAATAATAAGGACAATACATTTCACATTTAATTTCACTGCCATACAGCACTCTGACAGTACTGGGGGTGTGTTACGGACATTGTAAGAGACTCCCTACATATATATTTTAATACTGGCTGGGACAAACTTTACATTTAATATTTTAGTGCCATACGGCACTTTGACCGTGCAGGGGTGTGTTAAGGACACTGTAACACACCCCCTACATATATATATATATGACAACTGGCTGGGACACACAAATTTAATATTTTAGTGCCATACTTGACAGTGCAGGGTGTGTGTTACGGACACTGTAACACACCCCCTACATATACATTTGACAACTGGCTGGGATACACTTAAATTTAATATTTTAGTGCCATACTTGACAGTGCATGGGGTGTGTTACGGACAATAACACCCCCCTACATATAAATTTGACAACTGGCCGGTACACACATAAATTTAATATTTTAGTGCCATACGGCACTTTGACAGTGCAGGTCGTGTGTTACGGACACTGTAACACACCTCCTACATATAACTTTTACAAATGTCCAGGACACACTTTTACATTTAATATTTTAGTGCCATATGGCACTTTGACAATGCAGAGGGTGTGTTACACATCTCCGAGCACTGTAACACACCACTACACTGATTCAGCAACCATGTGCACAGCTCTAGCGTGCCTTCGTTAATATTCAACGTGTGCTACCAATGGGGAGCTGCAGACATGACCACTGTACCCCCTGTGTAGGGCTTGCACTGTTCCTATATGGAGTTTATTAAATTCAGGGATATATATTTTCATTTGTGTAAATAAAAATAACTTCTAAAAAAACTAATTTGGTCAAAAAAGAAAAGACACTTAACAATAAAACAAACAACATTGAGGTACATATTCCAAAAATATTAAACTTTAATTCTGGAATAACAAATTGCCCAGAAGAAATAACTTATAAGTGCACAATACAGTATATATGATATATGGCTGTCTATATCCTTGTCTGTTGAATAAAACATGAACTCCTATACATTTTGTTTTCCTCAAAATTAGTAGTACCAGGGCTGATAAAGCTGTATACAATACAAAGAATTATGATCAGGTTTATAAGCAAGAAAATGCTGAATGGCATTGTTGAGAAAGATGAAATGGAAATCTTTACAGTGTTTCACCATACACCTATCTTGCTATTCCTTAAAAATCAATAATACAATATATAACCAAAATAGTGATAACAGTGAAATTAAATGTAAGTATTCTCCCTATACGCTCTCTTCACTCTAGAGAATGCTGATGTCTGTAGGGTCACTGAGACATGGTTTAAAGCTGTGGAGAGCACACTGACAGTGCAAGGTTATAATCCCTTCCACAGATTTAGACCAGCTACTACACAGACAGGGACTAAAGGTGAAGCTGTCTTGATTTACATCAAAAATAAATATACCTCAAGGCTGGTCAAATAGGACAATGCACTTGAGCTGCTCCATGTTCAAAGCACCACAGGCAAAATCCAGTACTACTTCCTGGCAATATATAGGTCCCCTTCTATGACCCAGGAAACCAATACCATGTATTTAACCTTATAGAAAACGCTCACCATCCAACCCAATGCCATATTCATGGGTGACTTTAATTACCTCAATGTTAACTGGGAATCCTATTTGACACCAAAAGTACAGGCACAAAGATTCCAAGATTTTGTAAACACAAACTCCCTGGACCAGATTGTCAATACACAAGCCAGGGGTACAGTCATACTGGATCTGGTGCTCACTAATTTGGGAGAGTGCTGCTCACCCCCTAGTGCAACATCTTCCTTTGTAAGGTCAGACCACAAAATGGTTTCCTCTGAAGTAAAAATAAAATGTGGACCCTAAGCTAAACCTGGAATATTCAGGAACTGTTGTAAGGCTAACTTCTTGCTGTTAAGTGATAACCTGGCAACATTTCAAGCCCCATAAACCCTGAAAACTCTGCTGCCTAAGCACAACTGTTCACAGAAACCATATAGAATAGCTGCATAGAGCCAGCTGTACCCACCAGGAAGAAGTACAGACCTAACTCAAAAAAAAAAAAAAAAAAAAAAAAAAAAAAACAAGCTACCTTGGTGGAATCACAAAATCAGTAGGCTGTATAACAGAAGGAAGAAAATCATGGCAAAAATTAGGAGATGCAGCACCCAGCAGGATAAAGGCACTCTCATCAAACTAAACAAACAACTCAGAGGATGAATAAAGTCCACCAAAGCAAAATTTGAGGTAAATTTGGACTCTCAGGCCAAGTACAAAGAAGGCGTTCTTTAACTATGTCCACAACCTCAAAGGCAATACACAATTGTGTGCAGATCTCACTGTAAATGTTGCCACCTATACTGAGCTAGAATATATAGCAAACATACTGGCCAATACATTCAGCTCCAACTTTACCTTTCTCTCCCCTAAACTTTTCCTCAGGCAATACGATCAAAAATTACTCCCCCAGATACCACTAGGGAACAGGTCCTTAATGCTCCGTGTAAGGTCAAGAACAATGCATCCATGGGCTCAGACAATATCCTAGGATGCCTTCTCAATAGCATGAAACATGACCTATCAGACCCTATAGAACTGCTATTTAACTACAGGCTTCGTGCCTCATGAATGGAGAACAGCAACAGTCATCTCCCTGCACAAAGGTGGACCATCTACAGACAGTAGAAACTACAGACCCATAAGTCTCACTATTGTTATATGCAAAGCCATGAAAAGAATTATAATGGAAATGATCAATAATTATATAGTAAACCTCCAGACACTGGAATCAACACAGTTTGGTTTCATCAATGGCAGGTCATGCCTATTCAACCTGGTGGAATTCTTTGAGGAGGTCACCAAAGCAAGAGATGAGGGCAAAATGGTTCACACAGCCTAGCTTGACTGGCCAAGGCATTTGATACAACACCCCACTCGGGCATTGTTGACAAACTCAAGAGGTTAGTCACAAACCCTTATGCCACCCGGTGGATCGTCAACTGGCTTACAGACAGGACTCAGAAAGTTAGAATTGGGGAATCTGCCTCTACAAGTGGAGTCCCTAAGAGATTATTCTTTGGACTACTCCTTTTTGGCATTTAGTTCTCTGAAATCAAGGCCAATGTTAGTGGTCTCTGACTGATTAAATTTGCAGATGATTGAAATTAGCTGTCATTGAATCCCACACTGACACAAATTTTCTCCTGCAAGGGCTGACACAGACAAACAACTGGTATCAGAGCCATGGACTAAAACTAAATGCCAAGAAATGCATAACAGTATCCTTCAGGAAGTCATCCATCCCTGGTAACTATCATATTGACAACACACCCCTGAGAGTTGATCTAGTAGTCAGGGACTTAGGTACACACATAGACAGTAATCTTCCTTTTGACTATCATGTGTCCACAGTAGTGAGGAAATCATTCTATGTTGAGTAACTTATAAACAAAGGTATGGCATCTAAGTCAAAGGAAGTCATTGTTCCACTGTAGTTAGCTTTCATAAGACCTAACATTGAGTACAATGCCCTCTTTGGTATGTACCTAGCCAGGCATATCCAACAATTGGAGCGTCCACATAGGATCCAAACTAAAATAATACAGGACATAAGTAAAATGCCCTAGGCAGACCACTATCTATCTACATACACTATCAATGCATTCTGTCTCCTACAGGCCGCTGAAGGGAGATCTATGCCTGGTATGCAGGCATTGCCACACTCCACTTTGATCGACCTCCTGCATACCCACAAAACAGCACCAAAATTACCCATTCTAAAAACTTAAACCTTGCCTGTGATATAAACTGGACCTGCTGAGGAGACAAGTATGTATCCAAGAGACTACCCCTTCTCTGGAACAGGTTTCCCATCCATGAGAAGGAGAGTTCCTCCCTAACCCAATTCAAGTGTGACTTGAACAACTGGATGGGGAACCCGAAATTCAGCCCTGGTTTGGTACATATGTCTGTAATGGACACAGGCAACCTATCAATGGTTCACCTTTCAGGCCCCTGCTTGCAAATGTTTCATCTCTCAAGCCCCTGCTTACACTTATTAAGGTACCAGAACTTGTCATATATTTGGGATGCATGGCTAGGCTTCAAAAGGCCCTTGTCGTCATTAGCCTAGTAAACACCTATGAATCTAAGAACCTATAAAAACAACCAAGTTTGTTGAAACAGTAAACTGTTCAATAAAAGTACATATTAGGCATAACTGTACAAAAGGCAAGGTAGCTCACTACCAACGTTTATAAAGGAGCAACATGTTGATGGGTATTCCAGTGTTCAGAACACAAGGCATAGGGCTGAATCATATGTCTAATGATGATGATGGTGATGATGTTCTTGGTGCAACTACAGAATATATACACACACTAAGGACGTCTAGACAAGCACAAAGTGGGTTATATTACTATAATTTGTACAGTTACCTTCCCTGTTACATATTTCTGAAAACATTTCTTTGATTTCTGTGCACATTGCCAATAGTACATTTTTCCTGTCTGATAACCCATGTATTGTAGTTGCCCTTGCCATTTCACATCCCCACTAAGTTATTACTATATTCATAGATTTGATTTATGTACATATTATACACTACGCTTTCCCTGCCTGGTACAGCTTACGTTGTTAGCCCTTTGTCACTCTGTGTGTTGCCCGTGTGAGCACGCTTAACAAGTCTGCTCATATGCAAGCATGTTTGTTTACTGTTTGTACCTGTACTGCCCAACATGAGTTCCTGGCTAACAAGACTGTTGCAGGCCATGAAAACATGCCTGTATCTGCATAAGTATGATGAACAGCATGCACATGCAATGAACACTGCTGCTCATTGAGCTAACATGTAAACATAGTGTAGGCTTTCCACAAATCCGACTGTTCATGAATCCCACAGTTTACCTTCTCAAGTTTGCTACAAATATGCCTGAGATAACTATGGCTTTAGGACAGCTGGTAAACCAATACAAAGCCTATTAATGCTGCTATGAACAGAAAAAAAAAACATCTGTAGTGCTTAACAAGCTAGTTTTAAAATGCTATGTTGTGAATGAGTGATAAATTGCCAAGTATACATCTGTCAGAAGAGAATACGAGCTATGGTATTTCAAGAGAACATACTGATTTCCTATGGAAAAGATCAGTTAGAAATGAACAAAATTTGTTATTCATATGTAGAAAATGAATTGTTAGTATTAATGTATGGATGTGAGAGATTTCAAAAATATTACTAAGTTCAAGTGGAAGCAGACCACAAACCCTACTCAAATATATTCAAACAGTCATTGTTCAAGCCCCTTCTGAGATGGAATTCATGATAAAAGATCAAAGGAAAAATCTCTGACTGCAAATATTGTGAGCCATTTTCAGTGAACAATACAAGCCTTTATAAAGGATACAATCCCCTGCATTCCACTTATGTGTAAGACCCCTACACACCTGAATTATATACATCAACTCTTTTTTTCCTCAAAATTTTTTTTTTATTTTTCAAATATATTTGAATGAATTCCATAGTACTTATACATAACATCTTAAATAACTATGTACACTATTTACATTAGCCTGACACGATAACAGATCTTAATGTATACAATTACTTTATAAGTATTTCAAATCCATTCTCAGAGTGTCTGATCAATTATAGTATAGTGTCAATCAACGATAAGACTTTTCCCCAAGGGCTGTTGATAAATGGTTTTGGATAAATTCGTAGTTATTTAATTTTAATTTTCAATAATGCTGTGGTCTTCAGCAGGCTGTAGAAGACTTCCAAAGTTGGTATTGTGTTTGTATTCCATCTTCTTGTTATACACTTCCTTGAAATTGCAAGCATAGTCCATACTAGATAACATGTTTGACCTAGTCAAACGAGGACCTTCGTTCACATTTAATAATACAAGAGCTTTAGTTAAATAAAATAGTTCATTAAATAAAGCTTATTGAAAGTTATTAATACCATCCCAAAATGGCTTAATTTTAACACAATCAAAGAAAATGTGGTTCCAATCTGCAATGTGTACTTGCTCACATCTCCAACATATTCCTTTTATGGAAGAACTAATTTTACTGATTTTGTCTGGGGTTAAGAATGCTCTGTGCAAGCATTTCCAATTAAAAACTTTCCAGTATTGTGTAAAGGATGTATATTTTATTGATAAAAGAATATTTGTTTTAATATCTTCAGTTAACTGTACTGAGTGTCCTTTTGTTATATATTTCCAATATGAGGTTTTGGGTGTTGTTTTATAGTTTATCAATATTTTGTAAAATTTTGGAATACTGTTTCCCATGTCAGTCGTTATATATTATTTCATATATGCATTTCGCAAATTTAGGTATTTCTTTAAATGAAGAACTGTTAATTATTCTACTTGAATCTTGTAAATATGACAGAATACTCTGTAAAGTCAGCCAGTCCTGTTGTGGAATTTTGTATGTTGTTTTTATTTCTTGCATATCTAAAACTTTTAGTTTTTTGACACATTGGTGCCAACAACCAAATCCTTTTTGTTCCCAGGAATTAACAATTTCTCTATATATTTTATGTGGAAAGTTCTTTGTGACTATAAATGGTGTTAAAAGATCAAACCAGATTTTTAAATCTATATCTGCATTAATCATTTTCCTAAATGAGTCAATGTAATAATTAATCATATGAGTTTTAGTGGGTTTAGTTATGTTATATTGCATACTAATGCATAACATGTGCACGGCAAATTGTTTTTATCTGTTATTTGAATTTTTTTTTTGTAAATCAAATTAATTTATCGATATTACAGTTAGTAAAATTTGCAAAGTAATTTGGACTTATCCAATCTGAGATTGTTTTAGACATTGATGCTTTTATATATGTTTCTATGTCAGGAAAGTTTAATCATTCCTGTTTCCGTGATCTGATATGATGTATTAAAGCTATTCTGTTTCATTTGGGAAACCATAAAAATTTTATTATTCATGAATTTATTTCTTTAAGTATATTCCTTTCTGGTAACAGTTGTACTGCCAAGGCTATATATAGGATATTGAGCAGTAAAACCATTTTTATTAACTGCAGTCTATCTTCAAATGTTACAATTATTTTGTTCCATTTTTTCACAGTGATTTTAATTGTATTGATATTACTGTAGTTTTTTGAGACTAATTTATTATTATCTTGCATAACTTAATTCCTAGATTTTGTTTCCCTATTATGTGATCCCCTTTAGTCTTCAGTTCTTTTTTTTATTTACAAATAACATTTTTGGTTTTGATTTATTGAAATGGAGTCCTGAAGTCATGTGAAATTTGTCAATTAATATACCAAATTCTTCTAATGTCTCTTTTGTATTAGATAATCCCCAGGATTCATGAAGCTTGCGCCAGGCGTAGGCGTAGCGTAGGCATTCTAATGCCAAATATGGCCGCTGAGCAATTCAGGTACGAGCCGATTCCACATGCACTACCAACGTATGCCAGAGCTATGCAGCTCTCGGCGCATGTATGCTAATCACCCCATGCGCAGTAGTGCAGCATGCAAATAAAGGTGCATAGCGATTCATGAAGTGGTGCAGGCGTGGCGTAAGCATGCAGAAATGTAAACCAAAAAAAAAACAGTTTACATTTTTTCAAGCAAAACATCAGAGCCATGAAAGCGGACCAAACTTACGTATTACAAAGTTAACATATGCCAATGGATAAATATACAGCCAATGGCATAGAAAAACACACACAACACATAAAAAAATAACATTTAATGTCATGGCCACACTAACGCAAAGTACAACCGCAGTGAATGCATGTGCAAACGGGAACACAAGGAAAATATATACAGATGTTATAAAACTGCAATGTAACACAAATCATGATTTCACCACAATAGTCAATGGTATGCATGCTACACCACAACCAAGGTGCAAGGGTTGCTAAGTGTCTGTGACAGTTTTCGGCACTGTAACTAGGAATTAGTAGTCAATGCCATGCAAATGAGGCAAGTAATACTGAATCGCAAATACCTTGCTGGCATAAGGCTGTACCACACGGCGTAGCAGTATAACACCAAGGAGTGGCCTGGAGGTATACATGACATCAGGAGAGGAGTGTGCCACCGTAGCTGTAAGCACACTGGAGCATTGCTAATCCGGGTTGCCCGTTGCTAAGCAAAGCCGCAGGATAGGGGTGTGGATGTAGCCATAGCTTTGCTTAGCTGAGAGCACACAAGGTGACCAAAAGTGCATGTGTATGCGGATGACAACGAGCTCGAAACCCGGTAAATGGCTGCAAGCGGTGCGCACCACAGCTGAAACAGGAAGGTTATGGGAAGACAATAAGTAAATGCTGCAGCAGGGTAATTGGAAAACAACTGAGTAATTAACACCTATTAATTCACAGTGGACCACTGACGGTAGCTAACAAGGCTGCTAACAAGGCTGCTAGCAGAAACCTGCAGAACAGGAAAGGTGAGGTGCTGGAATGCAAAGAAAAGAGAACTGTCACAGCAGAACAAAGCAAACCTGCAGTAGATTGGCTACAGAACACATTTTGCAACACAATCCTCGGTTGGGAAAGTACAAAACAAGAAAGCAGGCTGCTGGATGCATGCCTGACAATGGGAAGGGAATTGGTTTGGAAAATGAAGGCAAGGGCAAGAGGTGATCCATGGCAGCCAAGTGTAATTCAACACCAAAGGTCCCACAATAGCAGTACCTGTGATAAAACCCATAAGTAAGATACCCTGCAGCTAGGATTGTACACATCATCAGCTTGCAAAGCACAATAGTATAAAGTGTGAAGGCATCTCAAACACACTTGTGTATTCCAAAACACTGCACCATTGGTGTAAACAGACGGGGAACTTTTAAAATGTACATGTTGGGATTTGCCATAGCTTTGATTCATCAGCATGTGCTGGAGACTAAAGGTGGTGTGGAGGCTGATGCTGACAACCACCACAGGCACCGGAGGAGGAGAAGAGTGTTCAGACCAAGGGTAACCTAACAGGAGCTAGATGATCTGGAGATAGTAGAGTGTTACAGGGTGGACAGGGACATCATACAGCAAATCACTGAGCTGTGCCGGCCAAGCCACAGAGCCAGAAACAGCAGAGGGGAACCCATCCAAGTGGACACGAAGGTATGTATAAGCTTGAGAATACTAGCCACAGGTACCTTTCAAAGGCCAACTGGAGATATCATGGGGATCTCACAGGCATCAGCATCCGGGGTACTCCAGTTCCTGGATGGCATGTTACCACATGCCAATGAGCATATATACTTCCCCTGAACTCAGGAGGAGTTGGCCAGCAATATGCACCTCTTGCACCGTATGGCAGACTACCCAGAGGTACTGGGTGCAATAGACTGCACGCTCATACACATCAAGTCACCACCCGGTGAGCATGGTAGGCGCTACATAAACCGCAAGGAATACCACTCCATCAACTGCCAGGTCGTGTGCAATGCCCAGAGCATTATCATGGATATGTGTGCTTGCAGCCCTGGAAGCTACCACGACTCCCACATCTGGCATGCCTCATAGCTGTACCAGGTATTTGTCAGGGGGGACATCCCATATGGTCACCTTGTGGGGGATGCTGGCTATGCACTGGAGCCATGGATGATGACTCCCATCAGAAATGCACACACATCCATGCAAGAACACCATAATGAGGCACACGCACAAAGCAGAATCATCATAGAGCATGTGTTTGGGATGCTGAAATCATGGTTCCGTTGCTTGGACATATCTGGTGGAGCCTTGCAGTACTCTCCAGGCATGTGTGCTCACATCTTCATAGTATGTGCCATACTACATAATATGATCACGCGGAAACAGCTGCAGCAGGGACATAATGGTGAAGGCGCTCACAGCCCACCGCATTTGCCAAGGGCACCACAGGCACAGAGGGATTCAGACCATGAACACCCTGTGCCAGCCCAAGTAGGCTGACGGAGGCGTACCCAGTATGCCCATGCCTTGCCAAAGAGGGAACGTATAGCCCATACACTGACAGTGTAGGCCCCTACGGTCTGACACACTTCTCCACCTGCACACACACAGTAAACATGGATGGCACACACACATGACCACCTGTAAACTGTCATGTATAGGTGGTCTACTGTGTGCATCCTACATCGGCAGCCCTCAACTATTGCACACACAACTGCTACTTGCACAAGGTAAGTCAATACCTGAACCGTAAATTAAGCTAACAGCACGTGTTGATACTGTATGTATAGGTTCCTAGGTACATCGGTAGGTACATGCCTGTCAGAGGCCATTCATAAGCCTAGCCAAAATGTGTCTGCTGTCACCACCCCACTGATTAACTAACTGTCTCTCTGTGGAGCAGAGCCAATTGCGGGATCCCTGGGGAGTAACCACTGTTCCCCACCCACTTTGCAAAGATTCCCTAGTGTGTTAATGAGGAGCTCCATATAATGTAATCAGGGATGTAGTTCCAAAGCATGGGGAGTACCCGTGACAGGTATCTGTCATGCCAGCATTCTCCAGTTATGGATGTGGCAAGGTGTAGCTCATTACAGTGTGTGGCTCACTGTGACATGGATTCCCATAGCTATAGCATATCCATTAAGCCTCACTTGGACATACCATTAACAGGCATCATCCACATGTACACCAACTGAGTTACACATTTGTTTGCAGTATGGAGGAACAGCCGCAGTACACTCTACATACTAAACACCATAACACTTGTACATATCCCAGATACTTCAGTGGTAAAGCCACTGACTGTGTTGTTCATGGTCCGGGTTCCACGATCTGCAAGGGCTGTTACGTAATTCTGATGTCCTGAATAATGTATGTTGGATGCAGGTCATTAGAGCACATTAAAGCACATGTTAGTGGGTTTTTGTGCTGGTAAGTGGCGTTTAAACATGACTACATGGATATGCGCAACACAAGTCTAACATTTGCTGAATATTGCGCAGATCATGGGCAAAGCTGACCAGAACCGCTGAAATGTGCGTTATTTACTCTTGTACTAATAGTGCCTGCTCTGAGAGGTAAAACGACCACTGCCAGGAGTAGAACACGCAACCATGTACACAATCTTCACAATAACCTACCACTGAGCTACATGAGATGTACCAACAGCAGGTGTGTATTGTGACAGGTTAAAACACAAAACGGCGGAGTTCGGGAAATAGTATACACCTGCATGTACCCAATGAAAGGTGCATTCTCTCTCTCTCTCTATATATATATATATATATATATATATATATATATATATATATCTATATCCAGAGACAGAAAGGGTGATAGAGAGATATATGTCGATATATATGGATATACATATATATGCAAATATATAGATAGGTTAACAACATCTAAACAACCACAGAGGTAAATATAAACAGGATACTTCCAAATACCGAATGCTTTACATACCGACGCACATAATCACGAGGCTTAAAGACCGAAAGAACACAGTACCGAAACACCAAAACCGCGAGTACTATTATCACGATGTTAAGGGACATTTAGCTAGTGCTTCTGGTGCTGCAGTTTAGATAGGTACTGTGTGTAAGTGTGTTTCTGATTGCTGTAGTGTGTGTAAGTGTGTGTTCTGAGTGTGGTGTGTTTCCGGGGGAATGTAATGTGTGTGTGTGGGTTTGCTTCATGTGTCTTTTTGTGCTATCTCGGAGGTAGATTATTAAAGTAGGTGTGGTGTGTGGTGTGCAGCCACCCACATGGGGGGTGTATGGGGGCATGGCCACCAGGCCATATGTAGTTTAGGATGGTTTGTTTGGATGTGATGGGTAGCAGTGTGTCTGTGTGTGCGTGTGTGTGTTGTGTGTTTGTGTTAGTTCCGGGAGTTTGACTGTCACGAGTTTGAGTGTTCAGTACTGTGGGGTTTGGGAGTCTGGGAATGGTAATGTGGTCGATGGAAGTGTGTGCGTTCCTGAATCCGTGGGTATGCCGTATACAGCAGTTGATGTCTTCAAATATGTGTATAACATGGACCATAGCAATCACACATTCCGCCACGACCGAACATTATGAACAAAGGATATGGAGAGTATATATGTCTATACACTATTACAAATATGTGCTATGGACATGAGCCAAAGATAGGGTTACCACCTGTCTCACCTTGCGAGGGGCAGTCCCTCTATGTGCGGTAGTGTCCTGACCAAAATGAGTACAAATACTAATGTCCTACAATCTTGTGACATTTGGCATGTTCCATATTTAATGTAATTGTTGCATAAAATAGTCATCTGTATCTAAAATACCTACATGTAATAAAAAACAGGATAAGCAAGTAAACCGCTACAAGAATAAGCTTTTATATAGGCATATATGTAAAGTTCTATACTTTGTACTGACCGTGGGTATGTGTTAGCCTCTAAAATCCAATGTGTGTTCTGCAAATGCCCCACTATGGCGATTTGAAAAGGTGGCAACCCAAGCCAAAGAGGTTCAGTCACCAACACAACTCCAACAAGTGCAAATATCTGTGACAGAAATACACTAGACAGCTTTCATGTAGCAACATTTCATTACATACCGATGTATTTCCGAAGGGACTGAAGGACCAACATCACCTGCATGCTATACAGGAACCAATTAACAATGGCTTAATGAATCAGCCTGCAATTACCATAGTATTAGTCCACTAAAGGATAGGTCTTCAAATAGGGAAGGATCCCTCACACACATATCGAATATGTATAAATGCAGTTCCTACACATATGCATCTGCTATGTACAACCACCTACATCTCCTCCACACCTGAAACAATTGCATAGCATACTGTAATAACATCACAAACATCCACTCACTCTATGACATCTGCAGAAGCCTTAACATACCTTGTCAGAGACACACTATAATGGCCCTAAGTGAAATCGTTGCTGATGTACAATGGAACAGACGCCGATGTTACAGGGTTTGGCTGCAATAATCCCGTATCAGACGGCTGTGCGTACACCAGAAAGTGTTACCAATTACTGAATAACAGCACAGTATGATACACATGTACAGTATACCAAAGATGTCAGGTGAGCACAGTTCAAAACACCTAACATTCTATGCATAGCCACATAGCCTTGAGCTGCCCAAACATCCTTGCCAGACCTAAACATTTGCAGATGTATCAGGTACAAACCCTGCAGAAGTAGCAATGTTCAGAAATATAACAGCTAGACTCACATGTAGAACTACATCCTCTAGCCATTACACACAATCCACGGGGGCCAAGAAGTTAATATATCTCTGTGTGTCTCCATATAGCAGTTGCAATTCATCACAAACAACACACCCAGGCCGTCTTCCTTGAAGGTAGGGCAAAGGGACAATGCCCAAGTTGAGTATTCAATTAAACACCACTGTTGCCATGTCATTGGCTAATGGAGTAGCTGCACAGCTGATGTGCATGTAATCATCTACTCCGGAACACCAATTGGTGGCAGGATACTACATGTTACTGATATCTAAGTATAAAAGGATGGCTTGTCATACACTGAAACCGTATGTACATACCATTAAAACATTACAATGAGGATTGCAACGCAAAACTAATAGGATTTATATTACCATCAACTCGGGTTACTAATAAGGTATGTAGAACACTCAGTATGTCAGTGTATGTAGTACCTGTTATGTAATAATTAAAGTGTATGCAATGCATATAGTGGGAAAAGTTATTATGTAGTGATGTATTGTTGAGCACAGTAACGCTCATAGAAATTGTGTGTACTGCTGTAGGCCACAAGGTAAACACCTCATACACCACAAGGGATGCTATATAAGGACTTTGAGCACAACAATTCCACTCCAGCCGCTGTCAGTGGCAGGGTTGCTCAAACAAGTACGTGCCATAACAGGGGATAGTATACGTCGATATACTGTAACAGTAGGCATATGTATGGGCGTATAACTGAGAATAACATGTCTAAGGTGGTCCTGCTGTGCAATTATGATTTGCATTGTGGGATATTGCGGCAAAAATGTGTAATGTACAGTATTGTAGGTAGATATGTCTAACATTTTACATAGCATTACTGTTATATTATGCAAACATCAGGTATGTCTACTGGCATGTAAAATGCACAATAACAGGATTCATATGACTTGTAGTCACCAGACAGTGTATCAGCATGATAGCTAATTGAAATGGAAGAGCTAGTCAATTATCCATGCACAAAGGACATGTGATAGCTTCATAGGTTCATAGTTAGGTACTATGCTGTCTGTCCAAGGCCATTCATAAGCCTAGCTACAGTGTTTTGACTTGCAGAACCTCCCTAGGTTAGTGTCCCGTGCCTGTGAACAGCAGAGCCATTAGTTTCCTGCCCCAAGAGCCACTGCAGTGATCCCTGGTGTACATGTCTGTCTCCCATCCACCCATCGAGGTATCTCTTGAAGAGTGCTAGTGAGGGTCCCTGCCTGATGTACATAGGAATCATGTTCCAAAGCATGGGGAGTGTCCGGGTCAGGAATGTATCCCTCCAGCACGTCCTAGTCATCGTTACGTTTAGGTACATATCCCAGACCATGTGGCTCTCAGGTTCTTTTGCTTATGTGGAGCATATCCATCAATACTGTTTTGGACATGGGCCTTGTACATTCAGCAGAGATCACCTCTGAGTATGCGGTATGCAAACGAGTACAGTTGGGGTTTCTGCAGTTGGGCTGCATATGTCATCCTTCGGAGGTCAGTATTCCTCTTGGTGTGGTAATGTTGTGGTATTTCAAGCCGTTGCTGTTGTCTTGTAAGGTACATCTCAAATGGGGTGTTGTACCCTTTAATGTGTTTCATAAGTCATGAGTATAGAAGCACAATGGCTGCCTTTGTTCTGGCTACAAACTCAGAGATTAGGGGGGGCCACGAAGAAGGATATCCACACCACCTTGCCAATATGGTTATCAAAGGAGTGAATGCTATCTACTTGGGTTCTAAGATCCCTTATTACATCTTATGTATGTCGGGGACTACCACCTATGTGATAGTCCGCGGGTGATTGGTGTAATCCAAAGGGGATGTCTATGCACCTTGTGGCATGCAGCTTGAGGCCATGTTATTGACTCTAGGTATCCGTCTCAGTGATACCCTTATGGAGGGTGTCTGTATCAGCTGGGGAATCAATCATGGCCCCTAGTTTGCAGTCGTCTGCAAACCTTTTCAGGGTAAGTCCTCCTGTGCTAGCCTGTACCTCAGAGAAGCATATACCGAACATGAGGGGCCCTATGACCGAGCCCTGGGGGATGCCAATTGTAACTGATTTACAGTAGGACCTAGGGTATGCTACCCTCACTGTGTGGGTTCTGCCAGTGAGCCACTTTGCATAACATCTTGTGACGTAGGGGTTAATGTGCAGGTGGATGTGTATGTTGACAATACCAGAATGGGGAACAGTGTTGAAAGCCTTTGAGAGGTCAAGGTAGGCTGTGTGGACCTCCTTACCCTCATCTATTGCCTTGGTAACTGTCTCAAAGGACTCCACCAGGTTTAGGAGGCATGGTCTGGCCCTAACAAATCCAAACTGGGTGGGATCCATGTTTTGGAGGCCACCAATGTCTCTGTGAATGAGATCCATGATGATGTGCTCCATAGCCTTGCAAAACAATCTAGAAGGCATATAGGGCAATAGTTCCCCTGGTCTGTTGTGGCGCCACCTTTGTGGAGTGTGATAACTGTTGCTGTGTGCCATTCAGGGGCCACAACACCTGATGTAAGGCTATTATTGAATATGGTACCCAAGTGGGGAGCCAGTTCATTCTGAAGTTCGTGGATATCGCAGCCTGGGATGTTGTACGGTCACATGGATGCTGTGTTCCTGGATTTAAAGAGTGCAGCTTTGAACTGCATAGTTGTGATCGCAGGGACTCTGCATCGTTCCTGTATAGATATGGGCCCTTTAGGGTGTGAGAGGGTGTAACGTTAGCACTGAACCTACCTGCCAGGATGTTGCCAATATCAGTCGGTTCTGTAATGTTCGTGCCTTACTGCTGCATGTTAGAGCAGATGTAGGTATTGCCATCAAGAGAAGTGACATACCTGTGGAACACTTTGTGGTAGTCCTTGGAATTAGTCGCGGTTATGTTTACGTAGCTAGCTTTGGAGGATGTGATAAGGGATCTCAAGATTCTTACTGAGGCTGACCAGGGAGCTCCTCCACTCATGGGATTGTACTCTACTTTACAACAGTCTCCTCCTTCTGTTGTACATTATATGTCCATGGCAGTGGACCACCAGATTGGCCTTAGTTTTCTGGTGGGTATCGACATGGTTGATCCATGCAGTTGTTTAAGTGCTAATTAAATGCAGTTGTGTATGATTCAGCAGTTGTAACTGTATTGGCCATCTGCACGGGTGTCATGACGTTTACTACTGCTGTCATAAGAAGTCTGAAGTTGGCATTGTAGAAATATTGTACTGTGTTTTCCGTAAAGGGTGTGGTGCCGGGATGTGGATAACAAGGGTGATTAGCGTACATTCGGATCTGACCAACGAGGAAATAACCCCAGGTGTGGAACACCAGTCACACATGCTGGTAATGACCAGGTCTAGGATATTGTTGCCCCTGGTGGTGGGTGTCAATAGGTTCATCCAGGTGATTGGAGGTTATGAATCCCAGAAAGCGTTGGCCTAATGTGTTGATACATAAGTAGGTATCCCAGATAATGGTGGGGCAGTGTCAGTTGCACATCAGTAGTGTGTCTGTTTGAACCCTACTTTCCAGTACACCAAGAAGTGAGGACCATTAACCGTGGGGTATGGTGGGGATCTGCAGCAAGCTACAATTTGTATAGCAGTTATGGCCAGAGTTAGTTGCACTTGGATAACCTCTGATGCACTGTGTTAAGCAACTAGCCTGGAGGTGTGGATATCCTTAGAAAATATGGACACACATCCGCCGTGGGTGTTCCGGTCCTGGTTACATGACTGAAAGGTGTGGTATGAGTAATAGCCTGGTAGTACAAGGGTGCTCTCAGGAGCCTAGAAGCAGGTCCCAGTCACTGCACAGATATCAAAGTGGTCCATTACAAGGAGTGCCTCGGGTGAGTGCGTTTGAGATGAAGACGTCAAGCATTGAGTAGCATTACCCTCAGGTTTTGCTTGCCTGTTCCTGTTATGGTGGTCAATACGTTATTTGAACCGTGCCTAAAACAGGCACTATAGGAGCAGCAAGAGCCTTAGCCATTATCCGGAATCCCAGCGCTGAAAGGTGCAGGCCATCTGTGCCAAAGCATCATGTTCTTTCGACCATGTAATTCAAAGCAGACAGATACTGGATACCCTTGGAATGACACCAGAAGCATAGCCAATTGTTGGAGTAAATCATTTTGTCCTTGTACTGCATTATCAGTCTGGACAATGGCAGAATGCTACTCAGGGCTAGGGCGATACCTGTCTGGGCTACAAGATCGGAGAGGTATTCCATGTCTCTTTACATGTAGTCCAGGAAGGTACATCTCAGGGCATTCACACTAACATGGAGAATGACACAGTCATATTGTACCTGTTGAGGAGTGACCTGAGTACATAGGTTATGTTGCGGATCCTGTTACCCGACAGGCAGCTGACAGTAACTATCTCCTTGGTAGCCTGGTGAGTGGGAAATCAGTGCGACCGCCTATGGAGTGACCTATGACTAGTGTGTCGGGTACGTTATTTCGCCCTATTGGCTGTGGTTAATGGGCACACTGAGTCTGTGGGCTAACTAACTGGTGTTGTGTTGGGGGATGGGGGCTGCCTGTGTTTCTGCTTTGGAGTTCTCTGTTGCCCAGACAGAGTAGTATTGAGAGGCTCCGCAAATGTTGTTGCCTTACTAGTTGTGGCATGTGGTGGTGGAGATCTAGTGAGACTATGTGATGAGTGTGGTGTGGTGCAAACGTTTAACATCCCCATATGATTGTCAGGTTCAGTCTGGGTTGGAGAGAGCTTTACCTCCAGCATGGCTAGATATGTGCATCTCCCACAGGTTGCAGTGTTGTATGTTAGGAGGGGAGTATTGACTGTGTACACGAGACAATTTCTATATTGCCTCATGATGCCCATATTCATGATATAGACAGGCGAGAACACTGGGAAATGACATTTGGACATGCCTGAATATATAACTATTTCCCACTAGATAAGTGAGGAAATTGTGTACAAGAGCTGTTTTACTCTAAGCACGCGAGAAATGTAAGTACAAACAGTGTTTACAAATAGGTAATGAGGAGGATTGAGTGCTACAGTAATTAGTAGCTCATGTAGTGCTTACATGTTCTGAAGAAGTGCTGAGCATGAATAAGCAATACAGATAGGGTGTTGGATAACATAAACACACTGCTCCCCCAACAGGTACACAATCACATATCCATGTATACTACAGAGCCCCTGTAACCATAACTATGATGGTACAAGGTGCACTCAGGCTGCATGGGACCTGTCCACATCCCTGGTTGTATCATAAACATATGGCAAAACAGTTTGCTCTACACATACACATTATGTAAAACATAGCTTCATGTCAGTCTGTGAAAAGACTGAATGGTGCACACCAACAGTAATCACAACCCACAAAGTGGAGACACCACTCATAATGAGAGGCACTACACTACTACCCTACTGAGTCTGGTCTGAAAGGCCATAAACCTTAATCAACATATATGTTGTTAGCAGTACAGATGAAGATGACAGTACGGATGATTTCACACTGCATATCATACCTGTGACAGGTCATAGGACATCATCACCCATACTGTGTTCCACCTAAACTCAGTATACTAGATGTAAATTTGTATGTCACAGGAGTGTTCTGCCAGTGGACTGTTGACAGAACCAACACTACAGAAGGTTTCTGATTATTATGTGCATATCACACCAATGCCAGCTACAGTAAAGCAGGGTTAATTTGTTGTACTCCCCCTCATTGTAGCCCATACCACACAGACAAATGGGAGGCATCTGCCTATGTAAGTATGTGAATGGCTATGACCTAGAAGCAATAGATGACTCAGTGTTGTGGACAACATACAGAAGGGGCTTTCTGGGTGAGGTGTGTGACATATGTGCACAATCTGACAGCTGCATACTGCACTGTCACCGCTAGGTTAATAACCCTGTACCCATGGACTACCACCTAGGCAGCGGTCAACATAATGGACACTGTGTGTAAGGGATGCTGCTGTGCAGTTTACCTCCCTGAGCTAGTGAAGTCACCAAGCCTATTAGGTAGTCATAAGAGGCAACCCTAGTCATGACATGGTGCCATCCATGAATATAGAGATCATTGTTCAGCCATACTCATCACTCAAGTGACCTGTATCGGATCACATATCACCTTTAAGGGGTATTGGCCTTGTTTGGATGGCCGACACCAGCCTTCACAAATCTCATCTCCACTATGTAGCATGATGCCTACCCTGCATAAAGACATGTCCAACACTATGATGTTGGACAAGCTACACGTACATATCCTGATCTCAAATACATACGTCATGGACATCCACATTCCTAGTACAAGGATCGTCACATGCTTGACAGATCCTTGTGTCATACACGTTACATACTCCTGTCGTAATATGCAACCCTGTCCAGCAAAGCTGCACAATTCACCTCTGTCAGACATGGTGTGATGACCACATGGTAGATGTATCATTAACCGTGTGGATCAGTTATGTGGCACTGCTTCACCTGGCACCGGAAACACGGCTGTCGGCTACAGCTAGGTAACCTTACATCCTGGGCTCATACATGGCCCAGGGCATACAGACTACTAGATGACCTTGGCCATACATGCTATAGTTGATAACCATCCCTGCAAATACCATCAGGCTAGCCAGTGTCCCATGTGTATCACATGTGCAACACAGGCGATATGTGGCAGGATGTTGAACTGCTGTATAGTGCCATGTAGATGTATATGGCAAAACACACGCATGTAAAGACTTCCGTGTGCATGTCTGCATTGTCACAGGGCATGTCTGTTAAGGCAGAGTATGTGTTTATATGTGACATATACACAGCATCAAGGTCGACAGCATTGATGTGGACACATCCAGGCATGTGCTGATAGGTAAGAACACCAGTCCAGGCAAACAGACATGCCCACATCAAGACAGCATCCACATGGAGTATGAGCAATGTAATCAGGTGACACATATATATGGTGATAATATCCAATCCCCATTGGGTGTCACATGTGTGTGACACAAACATGTCAGTGATGTCAGTGTCATGAAGATTTGCACAGACAACTATTTATATGTAATAAATGTGATACACATGTATGTGCAGCTGTATCTCTGTGCATCTCTGAGTCACTGTGTCCTGTCTCCATTATTATGTCTTCCAGGTATGCCGCAAGCAAGGCTCCCAGCCTATACATGCTTGGAGGATGAGGCCCTTATACCTTACCTCCAAGACAACTATGATGTCCTGTTTAGCCATGTGCCACAGGATGCACAGCAGCAGGATGACCTGTGGCAGGAACTTCGCAGGAGGGTTAATGATGTGGGTGGCCATAACCGCACATACCAGCAGGTGTGCAGACACTGCACAGATCTAGTCAGACATGCAAAACAATGTGTGAATGCAATCGCCAGGGAACAATGTGCAACAGATGGTGGGCCTCCAACCCAGCCCCCACTCACATGTACCGAGGAGCTACTAGCCAACCTGGGGACACCAGCAGAACAGCATCCACAAGCCTTAGCTGACATAGTGGAGGTGTCTCTCAACCACCGAGACTGGAGTTGCATGGTAAGTCACTAATGCACATATAACTATTATATCCCATATAGTTGCATGTGTCACTGTACAATATGTAATGTAACATCATATGCAAGGCATGTATACACACATGCTGCATACTATAGTATGCTACTCTGTGTATGCACACATGTGCATACTCCATAGTATATCATATTGTACTGGCGAATGTGTTAACATGCACATTGCACCCTGTAGCTGTCATACAGGCATGGATAATGATCATACTGCTGTGTCACCCCTATACAGGTAACAGCAGGCCATTGCAGGTGAGACAGTTATAAGTATCAGGCATGTTAATGCACAGATCTATTCGCCATGTGGCCAGTTAACACATGTACACATAATGTATGGTCCGGTCACAATATACAGGTTGCATCTGCAATCCATCACAAGGGCTACCCGTGTGCAATACTTACAAACTATGTGAAACACTGAAATGAAACCTCAGAAACTGACATTGCTAGATGTGTGGACAGCTGTGCATACAACGGTGGAGGTGTTGTTCAATGTAGGAACATGTACTACACATCAGAACTACACATGTGGGGTACATAAACAGTACTACACAGTGAGCTGGAGTATGGGCAGCCCACAGGATTCACCATTGTGGATTATGCCCCTGCTATGAGTGCACACATTGTGATATGTCATCTGACATGTCCATGACATGTAGTGGGTCGGCTGCAACATTGTCTCACTATCCCATAAAACATACCCCACATACCAAACATAGAACCCTTTGTCTGCATAACCCTGTAGACAGTGGAGTATATGACATCTATGGGTGTATGTGATATGGGACAACACAGACGTGAGATAGATGGCCATCACAACCGTTTGGCCAACACATCTTCACACATGGCCATGGAGGATGGCGAGAGACATGTAGAAACACACAGTAGATGTGATGTGTTTGTGTGTACACCCTGTTGTACATTGGCTGCACATGGTCCAACTATAGCCTTTGTTGAATGGTTATATCGCAGACGTGGAACACTGTTCATTCTGCAGGCCTGTGCACAGCCTGTGGAGGTGTAACATCATTTGACCACATAAGATGTGTTGAACATCATGATTTGTGCCACAACATAACAGTAGTCACCTGTACAGCATCCACATACATACACAGACAACCACATCAGGCCACAGATACAGTACATTTCCCTTGCTGCTGTTGGACATCACTATCAGCCGTGCACCTTGTGTGTGTGGTACACAAATGTCAATTGGGACATGGTGTATTGACAAGTCTGCCATGTGTGGACATGGTTGCCAGGCAGCTAAAATATGTTTGCAGATGTGCTGGGGTGTCATCCATATGGCCTTCGGTGACCAGTGTCACACATTCCACATCATGGTTTAGTGTACATACATCTCAGCGACGTGGGTCACAATCCACAGTATATATGTATTGTGTATGCACACAGTCATGGCTATGCACTGTGTCTGTAATTCACATTGTATAGCAATAGAGACACCTCATGATTCCATGCAATGGCACTGTATCTGTACTTCACACTGTATAGCAACATAGAAGCCTCATAATACCCTGCAATGGTCATGCACATCTGCTAAATGTGCATTTTATCTGTAGGGCGGACAGACAACACTGCAATGTGACATCATTACCCCACTGTATATGTGACAGGACACCATTGTGTTAAACATGTAACATGTATGCCTGTCAATGCACACATCAGCAGATTACATGTCATACTACATGTTAATGTCAAGGTCATATGCCACACTTCAGCCATGTGTACTGTTAACCTGTGCAGATCCACATGGTGTAACTCAGGGATGCATGCTTACTATCATGATTGTGTGAAATGCATGGCTTCTGCTACGACATATGCATGCTGTTGAGTGCAACCCAGAGATGTATGATAACTACCACTATTATTGTCTGAGCTGCATACCGTCTGCTTTATCACATACATATTGCATGCCTTCTGTCAAATCACATGCTCGGTATGTGTCTGTCTGTGTGTGTGTCTGTCTGTATTGTAATGTAGAGTCTTTGTCTGCTCTCACAGTAATGTAGGTGCGTTACCCTTCTGCGGTCCATCTGATGTTAGTGTCCCCACAGACTCTAGCAGTGATGATGAACATATGCTTGAGGCACAGGCAGGGTTGTCAGGGGATGAATCTGTGCCAATGGTTGCCATTCCACATATATCCCCCTCATCCCCGCACACAGATCTCATGCCAACACATACCCCATCACCAGTGGCGATAAGAGGAAGGACAGTTGGTGTGTGGTAGCTTGGAACAGGAAAGTGTGGTGGCTACGGAAGGTGTGTATTCACATCATGGTGTCAGGCAAATGACTGGAGATGGGCCACATAGGCATGTGGCTAGTGCTGCTCGTAGGAGTACCTCTGGCCGGCATGCCCCTGCAGGACAGAGCGCAGCAGCTCATGTCACTAGACGCATGTTTCAGGCTGTAATGGCGGCACAGGCATGTGCTGAATGGCAGAACAGAGAAGGGCAGAGGCTTCAGAGGGGTGCTATCCATTCTATAAACAACATCCAGGTAATGGCAAATGCTCAACAGCAGATTGCTGAGGTTTTGGACAGATGACTGGGTGACATGGTTGGAATCCTTGACCATGGCATGACAATCCGCAAGCGTGAGCTGTCTGTGCTGCAACATCTGGTAGGAATGAGGTATACGGCACGTGGAAGTAGGCCAGTTACATCACCTGGTGCAGGTCTACGTGAACAAGCTACCTCACATGCCCGCTCCCCATAGTGGCGGTAGCAGCAGCAGGTGCTGCACTGTCCACACCAGGACACAGCAGGCAACATGCACGTGGCCCTGGACTGTCCCAAAGGGGACACAGTTCCAGTGGACATGTGTCATCAGACAGTACCCAATCTGCACCTCTGCCTGGTAGTGCCCGTGCAACCCTTGGCAGGCACAGGTCACGTGTCTGTGGCCGGACACCATGAGCTGTAAAACCTGGTCTGTACAGTCTGGAGCCGTCTATAATACCCCTGTGTAGGCCAGACAAATGGCAGAACTGTGTCCACACATACACGCATACACCAGAAACATCTGTAGGGCACCGCAACACACACATGCATAACAACCACACATGGCCAATTAGATCACAGGCCCTAACACACACACATGATGTCATCCACTGGTGCAGCCTAGGCCCCTGGCAAACATTATCACCCTGTGCATATGATGATGCCTGTGCCGCATCCCTGTCATCCACACCATCGGTGCAGGGACATGCTCATATGGTCTGATGCACAGGATGAACAGAATGGGGAGATAAGTGTAGTGGTGTGTACTGTTGACACCCAGCAGACATACCATGTAGTACAGGTTTAGAATGCATTGTTTTCTGTTCACAGTATGTGCCTTGGTAACAACAGTAACAGCATGTTGGTCATGATGTCCTGCTTCCCTCCTTCAGATCTAATTGCATGTGCCATTGAGTGTCAGTGTTTGCAGTTAGTTTCCCATGTGTAAATGTGGACTACTCACAGGTATGTATGGCAATACCAGCATGCTATTCGTAGCTTCAACCTCACAGTTAGAAAGGCTGACATTGCAAATATGTCTACACATCTACTGATCCAGGAGCATGGGAGCTGTGTACTAAGCTACAGTGGCTAGAGACGTGACATCCATACCGGGTGACATCACAGGTACAGTTACATGGAGTGGGGAGTTTACATAGTAGTCTAGCTGATGACAAGGGGAGAGGCCAGTTGACAGCTTGAGGCCTCACTGTGTAGCAGTAATACACATTCACATTACAGGATGAGAACACACAACTACACATATACACACACTCACACACACACACACACACACACACACACACACACACACACACACACACAAACACACACACACAAACACACACACACACAGGTATTCGCACACGTTTTCAGACACACAGTAACACGCCCACACTCACAGGGTCAACAACACTGTAACACACACACACTTGATAGTGTTGAGGTGAGAACCCCTGCCTATGTGGTAATCACCATTACAGTACTGTGCACCCACATGACACTACACAGAGAATAGACATGTACAGGTAGTCAGTAATGCCTAAGATCGACGGCATCAATAGGGTAGTAGATTGCTTCACCTGGAGGGGTTAATGGTCCTATCTGTTCATTATGGTAACATACATCCTCACTCCATGGACCAGACAGCCATACATACACACACACACTGTGGAGTCCACAACTGAATGCACCTATGTCATGCATATACAGATAGCTCACACGTGTGTGATACACACCCCACCCCTGCCTAGATCTTGCTTTCTACAATGCTGTATGTACAGATCTCTACAAGAGTGTACAGGAGAGTGAGTAACAATTGGGATGTATCCCCCACCATACGTGGCATATATGGACACACAAGCAAACACACATGGCAGTACTGTGAATCAAACACCTGCTATCTTATGATACGTATGACAGACATGCAACAGTATTGCCCGCATTACAATGTGTACCGACGCTACCTTTGGCAATTGGGCTGATATATGCACACGGGAGGTCTTAAGTGTTACAGGTGTCGAGTGATTTACAGTCAGTGACACCCTGACCGATGTGTAGGTTGTGTGTGTTCCGCTTCAATAAACAGAAACATAGTTTAGTGTTTGCACATGTTATTGTAAGACGGCTTCTGAAACACCTGTGAGCTATCTTCATCAAACATCCATCTGCAAAGATGGCCCACCACTTAGTTATGTCCACACATCCCTCCATACCTGATGTACATCTTACCGTACTGTCAGTATATCACCATATACAAATGGCAATGATGGGGCTGCATTGCAACAGCATGATGTAGTAAGACACACGTCACCTACATACATCAGCTACTGCACATGCATGGTAGCTGAATGCACACCACTACATGTACATGTGTGTAGGTCCTACATTCCTGTCATTTAGCCATGTTTGAAGGCATTGCAATTGGTGGACGTGTGATGACATACATGACACATGGACTGTTGCATGATATGATAGTTGTCATGGGTAACCAGTACAGAGGGATGTTAACTCAGTCAACATTGATATCACACCTTATGTACTGTTAGCATTCAACAGCCATGGACCTACCTTCCATGTGCATGTGTGTAATTGCTGTAGCCACCTGTTTGCATGAAGGACAGCAACAGCTATGCTATGCACATATGTGTTGTGTGTGTGTGTGTGTGGCATGTACATATTCATAGCAGGTACATGTATGTCATATCCAAACATGAGGGTGTTTACTGGTGTACAGCAACAGTCATCTGTTACTGCTGTATATGACCCAGGGCCCCTATTATGTGTACAGCCGACCTGGTTAAGAACAGTGCTATCATTGCATTGCATAACACATGATGCAACTGTGTCAGTACATGGGTAGTCTGCACAGTTGATGTAGAGCTAGGTACAGTCCACTGGTCATGGGTCACATGGTGTTGTACAATTATATGTTCTACCACATGTATGGATGTGTGTTGCTGGTCCAAGGACATGGTGATGTCTGAGGACTACATCCTAGAATGTGGCTTTTGACACTGTGATCTGCACCTGACACATCTGTGATGCCTTTTGAGGGTGTACTGGTCAGTACATGTGAGTGGCCTTCATGTACGTGGGGACACCACCACCTCTACCTGTGTTACGGCCCATATGTCTGTATCCGAGGTATACGGTGGTAGTGCTATTGTGCACAAATGATCCTTCAGCCAGGTGTTCCTCACTGCACAGATGTCAGTATTCCCCATTGTTGGATCTACATTGGGCAGCTGTGATTACGAACGCTACACATCTAGCAGTTTTTAGCATACACATACAATGCAGTTGTCCTCTAGGTGTTAGGGTGTTAACCTGGTCTCAGGACATTCGACTATGAACGGCACTATATGAGCGAAGTACCCACTCCTGGCAGGACATCACCACTGGTGGTAGTAGTGTGCCAGGTTTAGATTGGTACATCTAAGGTGACGGACAGCAGCAGACGTTGTGTAGAAGACCGGTGTCAGATATATGTAGTGCAGCATTCCAATGACAACTATCGACACCATGCCCTTGCGTGTTTAGAATCAGAGTGCATACAAAACAGCCCTGTGCTACTAAGTGTGTTAGCATGCCCAGTATAACGTTGTGTAGATGGACACATAGTGCATTCCAAACGGCCGTGTGCTACAAAGTGTGTGAGCATGCCCAGTGACACCTTGTGTCAGTTATGTGCCTCTATGTGTATGGGCATGGCCATTGTAACCCTGTATAGCGATAGTAGTCGTCCAGTCAACAGATGGCCATAACCCACTTAAGGATGGATTCCTACATTGAACACACAGGTTCACAGGTATGTACATCGTAACTGCCAGCATCCATGTCCATATCCGCATTCCCAGAAGGTCATACTGACAGTCTTGAAAGGTGTAGTGTCTGAGGTGCGGCTCGTATCTATGTAGTATTGTAATAGTGGTCTGTAGATAGGCAGTCGTCCTGATCCAACCACTGGCTTGTGTTTATCTCCGTCTGCCTGGGGACTGAAATATGCTTTTGGACTGCTCACACTCCATACAATCCCTATCACTGTCTTTGCCAGTGTTGATGATATCACCCACCTAGGAGTACACCTCTGGGAGTGCTGTGTCCTAGTAATCTCGGTAGTGCGTTCTGTAACTGTGTAATGCTGTAGTGTGATTGGGTATTTAGGTTGGTGTTCTAATCCCAGCCATGCCAACTGTGTGTGTGTGTCTCCGTCTGCCTGGGGACAGAAATATGCTTTTAGACTGCTCACACTCCATACAATCCCTAACGCCGTCTTTGCCAATGCTGATGATGTCACCCACCTAGAAGTACACCTCTGGGAGTACTGTGTCCCAGTAATCTCAGTAGCGTGTTCTATAACTGCAAAATGCTGTAGTGTGATAAGGTAGTTAGGTTGGTGTTCTAATCCCAGCTGTGCCGACTGTGTGTGTGTGTCTCTGTCTGCCTGGGGACAGAAATATGCTTTTAGACTGCTCACACTCCATACAATCCCTATTGTCATCTTTGCCAATGCTGATGATGTCACCCACCTAGAAGTACACCTCTTGGAGTGTTGTATTCCAGTAATCTCGGTAGCACAGTCTGTAACTGCGTAATGCTGTAGTGTGATAGGGTATTTAGGTTGGTGTTCTAATCCCAGTCATGCCAACTGTGTGTGTGTGTCTCCGTCTGCCTGGGGACAGAAATATGCTTTTAGACTGCTCACACTCCATACAATCCCTAACGCCGTCTTTGCTAATGCTGATGATGTCACCCACCTAGAAGTACACCTCTGGGAGTACTGTATCCCAGTAATCTCAGTAGCGTGTTCTATAACTGCATAATGCTGTAGTGTGATAAAGTAGTTAGGCTGGTGTTCTAATCCCAGCTGTGCCGACTGTGTGTGTGTGTGTCTCTGTCTGCCTGGGGACAGAAATATGCTTTTAGACTGCTCACACTCCATACAATCCCTATTGTCGTCTTTGCCAATGCTGATGATGTCACCACCTAGAAGTACACCTCTGGGAGTGTTGTATTTCAGTAATCTCGGTAGCACAGTCTGTAACTGCGTAATGCTGTAGTGTGATAAGGTAGTTAGATCGTTGTTCTAATCCCAGCCATGCCAACTGTGTGTGTGTGTCTCTGTCTGCCTGGAGACAGAAAAATTATTTTAGACTGCTCACACTCCATACAATCCCTATCACCGTCTTTGCCAATGCTGATGATTTCACCCACCTAGAAGTACACCTCTGGGAGTGCTGTGTCCCAGTAATCTCGGTAGTACGTTCTATATCTGCGTAATGCTTTAGTGTGATAAGATAGTTAGATCTGTGTTCTAATCCCAGCCATGCCAACTGTGTGTGTGTATGTGTCTCTGTCTGCTTGTGGACGGAATAATGCTTTCAGACTGCTCACACTCCATACAATCCTTATTGCCGACTTTGCCATTGCTGATGATGTCACCAATGTAGAAGTACACCTTTGGGAGTGTTGTGTCCCGGTAATCTCGATAGCGTGTTCTGTAACTGCGTAATGCTGTAGTGTGATAGAATAGATAGGTGTTCTATTCCAAGGCAAGACAGTTGTGTGTTTGGCAGCCATATCCAATGTGTTGGTGTCTGTGAGTGGCTAGCTACTGGATGTGTTGAGGAGCGTGTTTTGTTGTTTTCCTATATATTGGCCATAAATGTCTCAATCGGCCAAGAGACTGGGTTGGCAAGACATACGCATACATTCAGCAATAGGTCTGTTGAGTAATGTCAGCAGCCCTAGTCTTACCCTTAATAGAGTCTGAACCCGTGTGATGCACAGAAACACACTTGCCTTGATATTAACACCAGTACATAATGCAGGAGGTGTATGAGGTTTCCTTTTCATTCATGTCTAATGCTTTGGTGTCACGTAGTCTGCTGTTGAGATATATATTCTATATCTACGTATGTGTGTGTATATGTATATGTGTGTGTATGTATGTGTGTGTATATATATATATATATATATATATATATATATATATATATCTGTGTGTGTGTGTGTGTGTGTGTGTGTGTGGGCATTAGCACACATAAATCTACATGATGGAATACATGCCCTATACTGTTGAATGCCTGTGCTGGATGATCTGTACGTGATAACCTCAGATGTATGTATATTTGCCATGGCTTAGTGGTAAAGCACATTGTCTGTGGTATGCAGAGTCCCGGGTTCAAGCTGTGCAAAGGCTGGTTGTTTTGTTGCTGGGAAGAACAAGGGACATCAAATGCGGTGATAGTAAGGTGCTTTTAACCAGTTGTGTGCGGGTCTGCACGACAGTAAGCAGTGGTTATTTTTGGGGAGGCTCAGTATGGGTCATGTAACTATGCATTAGAAGACAATACTATGCAAACGAGGTGGAAAATAGTGAATTCCGTTTATCCCCAGGGTGTGATGCAGATCCCAAGAGTGTATGTGTACAGATAGCCGGGTGCAGGACTCGAATATAGGTGAAAGCATGGGGGGGTGTGTCAGGCATACTGTATGTAGATTGGAGCCCTGTGTCTTGGGATTGCTCCTGGCTTAGCACGCCTAAGCTAGGGGTGTGTCTATACCTGCCTAGTGCAATTGGGAGGGAAAACAGCAGTAGGAGAGTAGTCAAGGTGAACAAGCTGGGCAAACAGGTGATAATTATCACAATCAGCAGATTACAAGCCCAGCCCGGCCCAGAACACTACGATAAAGTGAGCACGCACCATACCCTTGGGTTTTTCCACACTCTACACCACCGGTGTATACATGCAGGGAAATTTTACAAAACAATCCAACGAAATGAGAAGGGCTGCAGCAGGCAACATAGACCAACATGCGCAGGATGCTGAGGGTGGTGAGGATGTGAATGCTGCCAAACAACCTTCAGTGAGGAGACAGAGAAGACTGTACAGACCCAGGGTAACCTACCAGGGGCTACATGAGCTGGAGATAGTGGAGTGCTATGGGGTGGACACAGACCTCCTACAGTAGATTGTTGAGCTGTGCCGGCCACACCTGACACCTCGAACAGGCCGAGGGGAACCCATCCCAGTGGATACCAAGGTATGTGTAGGCCTAGGTATACTAGCCACAGGTACCTCCCAAAGCACAACTGGGATCATGAGGATCTCAAAAGCATCTGCATCCAGGGTATTCCACCAGTTCCTGGATGCCATGTCACCACATGCCAGTGAGCATGTACATTTCCTCAACACACATGAGGTGTTGAGCAACAATATGCATCTCTTCCACCAAATGGCAGGCTATCCTGGGGTAATGGGTGCTATACCCTGCACGCATGTATGCATCAAATCACCACCCAGTGAGCAGAGTAGGGCCTACATTAACCGCAGGGGCATCCCCTCCATCAACTGCCAAGTCATATGCAATGCCCACGGCATTATACTGAATGTGTGTGCTGGCTGCCCTGGAAGCTATGAGGATTCCGATATATGGCATCTGACACAGCTTTGCCAATATGGACATCCCCTACGGTCAATTAGTGGGGGATGCTGGATACCCACTGGAGCCGTGGCTGATGACACCCATCAGAAATGCGCACACACCTGAACAACTACACCATAATGAGGCACATGCACAGGCCAGACACATAATAGAGCGTATGTTTGGGATGCTCAGGTCACGGTTCCGGTGTCTGGACACATCCGGTGGAGGCTTGCAGTATTCACCAGCTACATGCACCCAAATTGTTATGGTATGTGCTATGCTACACAATATGATCCTGCGGAAACAGCTGCAGCAGGAAGAGCATGGGGCAGGGCCACACAGACCCCCACTGCTGCCAAGGCCTGTACAGGCACAGAGTGACTCGGAGGAGGATCAACCTGAGCTGGACCCAGTAGGCGGAAGGAGGCGTACCCAGTATGACCTGGCCTTGGCAAAGAGGCAACGCATAGCATATGCACTGACACAGTAGGTACCCAGGGAATGTCACCCTCTCTGACTCACACAGACAGTAAAAGGGATGCCAAACATGACACTACCTGTGCTCAGCCATGTATAGGAAGTGCACTGTGTACATCCGACATAGGCAGCCCTCCAGCACCATCCTCAGGTCTGGCACAACCTCAAGGTAAGTCAATCAACCTATCAACTGGCAGTTGTATTAGAATGTGTTGTTACCTGTAGCTATGGTATGGATGTGAGCATGCAAGGGAATTTGGTGGCCGAATGTTAAAGTAGCAGACAGCAGATGTCCATAGTGAAACCATGACATCTGTAGCACACACCGGGGTTACCATAGGAGCCAGTAGTACACAGGGTGTCATAACCCACTGCGGGTAATGGGCTGAGCATCATGTGTGTCCATACAGCCCACACAAGTCTCAATCAGCTGGACAGGTGTAGACCAACACAGACAAATGCTGTACTATGGCCTCTGAATATGCCCAATGGATGACCCCTCCCCCCACAGACCCACACAGACATACTACAGCAGGCCAGGCAGTTGGATGTAGGTTGTGAAGGCTAGGACGTCTAAAACTAATATGTTGGTAATTAAAGCTAAGATATGGAGTACACTGGTATGCCTCTAGCCAGCACAATAGGTAGGTCTACACACTGAAATGGAGTACATGACATACCAGTACAGTAGTAGCAAAAGTGTACAAGTGTCAGGTGTGCTCCCTTCCAACATACACATGTAACAGTCAGGTGCGCCCGCCCCGGTGCTGTATAGGAATGTGGATACAGTCGGATGTCCCTCCACGCTGTACAGAAATGTAGCAACAGTCAATACCACATGACCCATGGATACCCTGCAGATGCAGCATGCCATCTGTCAGTGTACAACGCAGAGGACGGCACCACAGTACTGACTACCTAGACATGCGATACAGTTGGCCATACTGGGCATGCTCAAACACGTGAAGGTATGATGGCAATGTCAGTCGACATGTGAAATGGTCATACTGGGCATGCTCACATACGTAAACACAAGACGGCCAGGTCTGCAAACACCAGTGGTCTGGACATATCTGCCGGTACATTGCTATACTGTTGGATGACTGTGCTGTATATGTATGTGGTACTGTGTATTGTCTGTATATTTGCCATGGCGTATTGGTAATTCACATTAGTTGTGTGCGCAGGGTGTTGCTACCAACACTTGCAAAGGATGGTTATTTGTTTACAGCCAGAACAAGCCCATTGGATACGGAGTGAGTAAGGCACATTGAAGCAGTTGGGAGCAGTTGTGCGTGAGTTTGCGTGGTGTTAAGCACTGCTGACCTCTGGCTGCAGCTTCTTACACTTGGTTAGACTCCACATTTCTTTACCAGTGCAATACTCACATACTGGTAGCCAAACACGCTTACACCTGCTCGCTCTATCACTTGCACATGCACCAACATTGGTGCTTGCATGTGTCACTCATGCTGGGTGGGCGCAATCTCTTGTGATGCCTATTACATCGGACTACACGACTACAGTATCGGGTATGGCTGACCATTAGGTGATGGCATGGCGTTCAACTGTACGGAATCGGCAGCCTGTCCCGTGAGTTAATCACATTATATACGTGTTCCTCACACAATCTGCTCTCATCTGGCTGATACATGGGAACCGATACTCTGCAATACAGAGAAGTAAATGTGTTTTGGGACCCACATCCGTCTGCCGGGTCATGCTACCGCATACCTATTGTAGGTTTGCCACCTTTTAAATTGGCCGAGGTGAGACTTTAGGGTTAACGCCTGTTCCACTTTGTGTGGGACAGTCCCTCCTTAGGCGTGTGTCATGCGAAAATTATCAAGACATAGCAAATGTCCTGATTACAGGACAATAGTATATTCTATGTTTCTCTAATAGTTGCATGCAACAGTTATTGTATATATGACACTTCTATATGTTATATGAAGTAGCATAAGCAACTGGACTGCTACTAGACTAAGCTTTTATTTGTGCTAATACGTATAGTTCTGTACTATGCACGGCTGTAGGTATGTTCTGACCTGGTACGTCTGACATTTCTACGGAGCAGGTTCCACTTTGGCCATTTGGAAAGGTGGCAGCCCTATAGGACCTATATGTAGAGATGTCAGATTTGGCAAGGCAACACATACCCAACAGCCAGTAGAAAATAGACTACTTCACCGGTTTGCATAATTAAAGGTTATTCATGTAGCATTATAGTTGCTAATACTGTTTCCTATAACATCTAGGTATTTCAGATACAACATAATCGTTTTATGCAACCACTACAGACAATATATGGATTCTTTGCCCTAAATCACAGGCCATGTGCCATAATAACATTTATTTTGCAGGACACAACTGCCCAAAGGGGAGTGATCCTCGCAAAGGTGAACAGGTGGTAACCCCAACCTATTATGCTATCATCTACCTAAGGTATTCGGCGAATATGCGCTTTCCATCACTAGCAGACCTCACATACGAATGGGGGAGAATGAACACTGAATCAGGGATACCACCCTCAGGGACACATTTAGATGATTGGTACTATTAACCTGACATATTGACAGACCCAGAGCATATGTATTCATACACATTTGTCGAGGTACATGCTGTTTATGACTCATACATGTCATTAGTCATTACGTGTATTCCGCCACCTACTATCACTAGTTTTGGAAGGGTTTAGGTGGGACTGTGTTAGATTCTGATATGTAATCACGGACGTCCATGACAATCGGGTACAGTTCACTGATATAGTCCCTATGTGGTAGGGTTGCCACCTTTTCATATGACCAGGATGGAATATATTCGGGACACACCAGTTTTTTCAGGCCAACACATACCCACGGTCAGTACAGGGTTTAGAACTTTACTTATTTTCCTAGATGAGAGCTTATTCATGTAGCAGTTTAGCTGCTTCTTCTGTTTCATTTACTTGCTTATTCTGTTTCTTGTAACATGTAGGTATGTTACATACGAAAATAACTATTGTATGTGACTATTACATAAGATGTGGGGCATAATTATGTCCTACGATCGCAGGATATTTTACATTTATAATGGTTTTGGTATGGACACAACTGCTCAGAGGGGGACTGTCCCTCACAATGTGGGACAGGTGGTAACCCTGACCATTGGGCTAGACTTAGCTATTGGCGGCGGGCTAACACGATGCGTTTCACTTCCACTTGGTATAACTATCAACACTACAAAAGAATATGGGCACGGGGTTTTAAATGTTATTTGTTCGAGGGATGGGGACTCAATATTCAGCTACGTGCATTTGTGTTTGCTTCTTATTTTTGTGTTCACAAAACTGTCTTGCATGCTCTGCATACGTTTCAGTATCCGAGGATACTGACAGGTGTGATTACTATTGGAGGCAGGCTGTAATATTCAGCATTTTAGGTTGCACATAAACAGCCATGTCCATGCCTCCGTGCGGCACTTCGACATGCCCCATGCACTTACACACGTTTCCTATGCATGTGGATGTGGCGGCAGCGCACCTTCATTAATATCCATATGGCACTATTGCGCCATCTCTACGCCGCATGGTCGGCGCAAGCCTAACGCCGTCCTTGCGCCGAGCTTCATAAATCCCGGGGAATGTCAGTAATATGTCATCAGCAAATAGCATTACTTTAAAATTGTGTTGCTCATAAAATCTATTCCTTTGATTTTTTTTATATTGTTATGAATTGAATCTGCCAATATTTCAATAGCTATGGCATTGGTGATATGGGACATCCTTGTTTAGTGCCTTTTGTTATATGTATAGATTCAGAGGTAAAAGGACCTAACTTGACATACACTAAATTATTTGTATAAATATTCTTTAGGAGACTAACGAAGGATGCAGGAAATTCAAACAGCATTAGCATTTTGAATAAAAAGTCCCAATTTAGGGAATAAAAGGCTTTGTCTATATCTAAGCCAGTTATGAGTGTTTATTTTCTTTATTAACTTAATCTATAAGAGCAATTATCCTTTTTATATTGTCATGTGTGTGTCTATGATATATAAATCCAGTTTAATCATTATTTATTGATTTGGATAGTGGTATTTTCATTCTGTTAGTTAATATCATCATAAATATCTTATAGTCATTATTTAATAATGATATAGGTCTATAGGAGGTACACAGGTTTGGGGATTTGTTTTCCTTTAGGATTGGTGTGATTAAGGAATATCTCCAAGAGGGTGGTATTAAAGCTTGTGACTGAATTTGTAATATAGTTTTATAGACGAGGGACAGTATCTTTGAAGGAAAAAGTTTATATATTTCCATAATTGTGCCATCTATACCTGGAGCTTTATTATTTTACCCTCTTTTATTGTATCTGTAATTTCTTTGTAGGATACAGGTGCTTGCAGATCTAGCTTTAATTTTTCTGGTATTTTTTTAATATTAGAAAATTTTTCATCTACATTTAATTGATTTATATATAGATATATATATATATATATATATATATATATATATATATATATATATAGACACACATATGGATCTATTCGAGCAAACGTCCGAATCTATAACAACCGAACAAACTTTAACAAAAGCGCTTTTATCGAAAAAGTGCTTTCATTAAAACGTGTTACCAAAAAAAAAAAACACTGCACCTACCCATGTGGGGGGGGGGGGGCTGTGTCCCCAACACCCCCCTACTTTAATATTCTCCCTCCAAGACCGCACTACAGTGGGGAAAAGGGAATGTTCCCTTATCTGCACCGTAGTATGGCCTCGGCAACAGGCATACTTATGCAAATGTCCTTCTTCAATGAAAAGCACTTTCGCGTAAGTATGCTCAGACGTTTGGGTTTCTGACATTTGCTCATTCGAGCAAACGTCCTAGACACACACACACACACACATATATATATATATATATATATATATATTTATACTCTTTTTGGAAATGTTCCATATAGTGATTTCTATAGACATCAAGAATGTCATACATCTGAGACATTTTTCCCTTTCTTTACATGGAAGATACTTTTAACGCTATTAGCTTTTGATTGTATTTTCATTTTTGTGGCCAAATTATGTAGATATTTGGGAGAAGTGGCCACGGTATTAATTTTTAGTTTTTTCTAAAGCTAAACTAGCTTTATGGGTTAGAATTTCATTGTATTTATTGTTTAATACTTCTACTTTCTTTTTCATCTCCAAATGATTTTGATTTTTTTTTCAGCTTTTACTGATAAAAGTTTGGATTGTAGATCTAATAATTCAGAATCCCATTCTCTGATTTTCTTTATACCAATTTTGGGTTTTACCATATATGCAAGCTTTTAATGAGTCCCATATCATTATTTTATTTATCTCTGTCGTGTAATTAATATCTAAGAAGAACTGTAATTCAGATAATAACCAGGGTTTGAACTCTTTAATTTAGTTATATATGCTAGAATTCTGGAGTTAAAGATTAATGGTTTGTACCCATTTTGAAGTTTTAGTATCAATGAATTATGGTCTGAAAAGGGGCAGGGAGTGATTGAGAAATTAATGATTTTAGAGTGTAAGTCATGGGCAGCAAATATTTTATCTATTCTAGTTTGGGTGCCAAATCTGTGATCTTGATAGGAGAACAACAAAAATTTATCTTCTTTAAATTTGAAAGTATTTAAAAAATGAAATGATTCTACCCACTTGTTTAAATCTTTTTTTTGATACAGCAGAAGTATTCAGCGGTCTTTTATTTGTAGTTTCAGAAATATCAAATATACAGTTAAAATCTCCTCCTAATATTAAGTTGTCCTTATAATTATTGGAAATGAAATCCAAATG
Source organism: Protopterus annectens (assembly GCF_019279795.1). NCBI lineage: Eukaryota > Metazoa > Chordata > Ceratodontiformes > Protopteridae > Protopterus > Protopterus annectens. The sequence goes on along the minus strand of NC_056731.1, from coordinate 1,431,022,478 downwards.
TTTTTTAACAGTTCCTGTTCCAATTCCTGTGAACCAGTATAGATTGGTTAGGGTCCATATTCTATTATATTTAACTATTACTAATGCCATAAGGCCTTCTTTATCTTCATACTTATAAATGATTTCTGTGTTAATCACATTTGTTTTCCATAAAACTGTTACTCCTTTTGTCTTTGTCTAATAAGTGGATTGCACCAATATAATATATTCCTTAGGATTCCATTTGCAATTGTCATTTGTTTTGAAATGAGTTTCTTGAAGGAAGACAATCTGTACTTTGTTCAGTATTAAATATTTCAGTAGATTTGATCTCTTGCTAGGATTGTTTAAGCCATTTGTATTTAAAGATAATCAATTTAAATCCATCTTAGGTTGTTTAGAGTATGTATTTTTGTTTTATTGTAACTTTTAAACATTTTCCTCTGATAGCACAAAGTATAAGTTTGAGCTTTAAAAGGAAATTATCAGTTTTATACTTTGAGTGTTTACTAATAAAGTAATGTTTTGGTCAGGCATACTAAAATGTTTTTGTGAAATAACAAATTTGAATCAATAAATGTTAACACAATTAAGATCTGCACTAGCCATGGAATGAAAATAATTCCTAATCTGATGGATAAACCTAAATCCATCAGATTATCACTCATACCCTGACAATCCAGAACATCTGAGCTCCATAAATTGAATTATCATATGGAGAATATTTGTAATAGGAATAAGCAATATTTATATTATTTTGAACAGATATAGTACTATTGTAGATGACAGAATTCTAATACAATATAAATGTCTACTTACTGTATAAGCAATTAATATTTACATGAAAGATAAATTTCAAGCTATTCAATCATAGTAAAGTAGGATGCATCATATCTAAAACCTCAATTAAAAAATATAGCACACAGTTATTTAACATATTCACCCTTACTGATGAAGTCTTTCAAAACTTACTTAATATATATATAGATGGTAATAATATTTATATCTAATGTTTATAATACAGTATATTTTACTGGATATATCAGAAGTTATATTTCATTGTTTGCCAGCATTTAAGTAATCTCTTTGCTTGTTGCTAACTTATGTAAAGCATCAAGTTTGTTTTATGTGAACATTGATGAAAGTTTGTGCATTTTAATTATCAATGTATCCTTCCCATTTCCTACACATAAGGATTTTCATATCTGTCATTTCTTATTATAAAATTAGTGAAATTATAGGTTAAAAGCAACAAATTAACTTATTGTGATTAATGATTGCAGGTTCCCTTTCCATATTTATAAATTGCCATTTTATGGCATATACTGAAAGTTTTTAGATTTAAATGGCAAGATTCTATTTTGTATAATCAGCAAAGGTTAAACTGAGTGATTATTGTCAATTTAATACTATTTGTTCAGAATGACATTGTTACATTCTGTGACATTCCTAGTTCAGGCTTCTATTTTTGTCGCTTAACATGAA
>NC_056731.1:1430907649-1431020514 GCF_019279795.1 Protopterus annectens | reverse complement strand
CTAACTACTATAATACTAGCAGACATATTCAAAAGTTCACTTCTGTCCACAGGTAATGGATTTAAAAGAGAATACCACTTTGAATGTGTTGTAGTAGTCTCAAAAAAGGTTGCTTCTTTCCAAGGGGAGACGCACACAGATTTTCATACAGTTGTCAGTTGCAGGTTTCAAACTCCTACTTAACTATGTTATGGTACTACAGCAGTACGCATTTACATGATGCACTATACACATTACTGGGAGTTCTTCTTTCCACAGGTATATTTGTAGGATGGTGACATCATCCGACCTGACAAAGGTGAGAATACCACTTTGAATGTGTTGTAGTAGTCTCCAAAAAGGGTGCTCCTTTCCAAGGGGAGACACACACACACAGACTCTCACACAGTTGCAGGATTCAAACCCCTACCTAACTACATTATGGTACTACCGCAGTACGCATTTACATGACACGCTATACACATTACTGGGAGCTCTTTTTTCCACAGGTATAGTTGTAGGATGGTGACATCATCCAACCTGATAAAGGTGAGAATACCACTTTGAATGTGTTGCAGTAGTCTCCAAAAAGGTTGCTCCTTTCCAAGGGGAGACACACACACTTTCATACAGTTGTCAGCTGCAGGAATCAACCCCCTACCTAACTATGTTATGATACTACAGCAGTATGCATTTACACGACACGCTATACACATTGTTGGGTGTTTTTTTTTTCCACGGGTATATTTGTAGGATGGTGACATCATCAGACTACACAAAGTGTGTACATTAGGTGGGCTACATAGATGGTATTTCTAAACAATTTGGCAATGTGATCATCAAAGGAGAGTGTACTATCTACCTGGGTCCACAGGTCCATAATTACATTCTCCATACATACTGGATTACCACCTATGTGGTAATTTGTCTGCACTTTGTTTTATCCAAAGGGGTGTCTATGCATTGTCCGGTATTCTGCTTGAGGGCATTGTTTGACCCCAGGTATCTGTCTCTGTAAGACCCTTCTGGAGGATGTCTGTGTCAGCCATAGAGTCGATTATGGACCACAGTTGGCAGTCATCTGCAAACTCGTTCAGCCATACTCCTCCCGTGCTTGCCTGTACCTCTGAGCAGTATCTACTGAACAGGTTGCGTCCCAGGACCAGGACCTGTGGGATGCCATTTGTGAGTGGCTTACAGTTGGACATGGCACACGGAACTCTGAACATGTGTGTTCGATCTGTGAGACAGTTGGCCACCCATCCTGTGACATAGGTGTTAATGTTCAGGCTGGTAAGCTTGCCCATGATGCCAGAGTGGGGAATGGTGTCAAAGGCTTTAGTGAGGTCCATGTGGGCTATGTGGCCTACATTCACCTCCATGTCCTTGGTAACTGTTTCAAGGATGTGTACTAGGTTTAGGGGGCAGGATCTGCCTTTAACTAAGCCAAGTTGGGTAGAGTCCAGTGTCTGTTGTTTCCCAATGTGTCTGTTTATGGATTCCATGATAATCTGCTCCGTAGCTTTGCAGACCAGGCTGTGTAGGCCTATAGGGCAACAGTTTCCAGATTCTGTTGTGGCAACACCTTTGTGGAGCTGGATGGCTGTTGCTGTATGCCATTCTTTGGGTACATAGCCTGTGGTACGGTTGAGTCTGGACAGTGAATGTAGGTGAGGGTGTAGTTCCTTTTGGGGCTGGTGTAAGACGTAGCCTGGCACACCATCCAGCCCCATTGATGCTGTGTTCATAGCTTTGGAGAGTGCTGTTTCTACCTGCATGTCCATGATGTCTGGGACTGTGCATTCTTCTGGGATGGACACAGGCCCTTTTGGGGGTGATGGGGGGAGGTTGCACTGCACTTGTCCACCAGGATGTGGCCAATGTCAGTTGGTCTAGTGTATGTTTTGCCACTTTGCAGTGGCTGACAGCATATTTGTGAGTTGCCACCTACATGTTTGGTATAGTATACGAAGGATTTGTGGTGGTGATTCTTACATTCCTTGGCATTTTGTCTTTAGAAACAGGCCTTGCATTATTTTATGAGCAATCACTGTGTCTTCCTAATACTGATCAGTGATGCCTTTCCTTTTGTGAGATTTACCCTATCACATGTTAGTTTCCTCCTTCTGTTTTATAGCTTATTTATGGGCAACAACCACAGGCTTGGTGTCTTCCTTTTGGAGGTGTGCGTCTTGGTTTTATTTGGGATGTCTCAATCCATGCATCCCTGTAGATGCTCATAGAATGCACTTGTAAATGATGCTGTGGATTGTATATCATTATCCTATAGCAAGGGGGCTTTGGAACTTTACACTTTGGTCCTGAGAAGTGTGCTTTTTGCTTTTGCAATGTCTTCACAGTGGTTTACTTGACTGGGGGGGTGGGATGTGGATGTCCACTGATTACTTTATGATCTGTATTACCAGCAAGGGATTTATCTCTGTTGTGGAACACTGGTACCCCATGTTGGTGATGCTCCAGTCCAGTACGTTGTCACCTCTAGTAGCCATGGTGGCCAGTTGTTCCAGGGCATTTGAGTGTTTGCACTCTAGGAAGCACTGGGCAATGGACATTGTACATCAGTAATTATCTCAGTCAATGTTTGGGTAGTTGTAATCCCCTCATATAATGCTGTTTGGTAGGACCTTTATATTTTCCACTGTTCTCAGGAATACTGAGTGAGGTTCCTGAGACATGGTAGGTGATCTGTCGCAGCCTACAATGTGATAAGAAGCTTTGCTCAATGTGACTTGCACTTGCATGGTCTCTGAGGCCTCATGCTGTGCCACTGACCTGGAGGTGTGTGTATCCATAAGGTAAATGGATACACCTTTTCCTTCTGTATTTCACTCTGTGTTTTGGGTCCCAGGATCAGAGGGATTGTGAGTGTTTTACGTGGGGCATGTCCAACAGCTCTGTGTTTGACATAGCTTTGTATGTTATGCAGAGATCACCTCTGAGTAGGCAATATGCAAGACAGTACAGCTGGAGCATTTACAGACGGTCTGTGTATGGCATGAATGTCAGGCCATCAATGCTCATTGTGAGGTATTTCTGCAGGCTTTCCAGTTGTTGTAGATGTCTTGTGAGGTACAGAGCAGAAGGGGCGTTGATGGTCACCCTCTTACAAATATCTGTGCACATCCATCTTTGCCTTATTATACTGTGTTCCCCCTACATATATATATATATATATATATATATATATATATATATATATATATATATATATATATATATATATATATATATATATATACACAGTTCTACCTCACTTAAACGACATGCCGGAACATAGACACGGAAATCGCGAGCCCCAGAAGACCGATGCGACGGGACCCAGAAGATCGACAGTGCAGAAGACCGACCCGACGGATGAAAGCACCGACGCCGAGGATGCCGACATGGGAAAAGGCTGTGTAAGTATGCGGTAGTGACGGACGTTAGGGTGCAAGTAAGGTAAGTGTGGATATTGACGGTCTGTGGGGATAGGGGTGGGTTAAGTGAGTTAGGGCTAGGGAGCGGGTCAGGTAAGTGTGCGGTAGTGATTGTGTTTGGGTTAGGGGCGGGTTAAGTGAGTTAGGGTTAGGGAGCGGGTCAGGTAAGTGTCTGTAGTGATTGTGTTTGGGTTAGGGGCGGATAAGTGAGTTAGGGTTAGGAGCGGGCCAGGTAAGTGTGTGGGTAGTGACGGACCTTAGGGTTAGGGTTTGGGTCAGGGTTGTAGGTAGTTGTGTATGTGAGGTTTAGTGTGGGTTTGTAGGGATTTTGGTGTGCTTGTGTTGTGTATGTGGTTTTTGGACGGGGAATGTGTTTTGTTTGTTGACTGTGGTGTGTGAAGTGTATGAGGTTTCGTGTTTGTGTACCGTCGGTTATTTCGTTGTCGGGCATGTGGGATTTCGTGTTTTTGTACTGTCGGTTATGTGGTTTCGGTGATTGCGTTGTCGGTGTTTTGGTGTTTCGTTTATGTGAGGTAAAACCATATACACACACACATATATATATATATATATATATATATATATATATATACATACATAGGTAGGTTATATATATACATACATAGGTAGGTAATAGGCTATCTGCCTGAAGGCATAAATTAGTATGGCCAGAGTGTGCAGCTATCTCCACCCATGGTGTTAGTTCCCTAGGTCTCTGTGTAGTAGAGCTGATGAAGTGCTGCCTGGTGTGACACTTCAGTTTCACATACACTCATCAAGGCTCCTTTGGAAGAGTGTCAGTGAGGGACTCGGCCTACTGTTGGTTGGGTGCCTGTTCCAAAGCAAGGGACGTCTATGAGGTCGTACTGTATCCCTCCAACATGTTCTATTTAATGCTGTGATGATGATATCCCTAGAGCATGTGGTACAGTGAGCTTGGGTTTACTACAGATAGCACATGTACATCAGTTCTGCATTGGACATGGACCTGTCTGTTGGGCAGAGATCTCATGCGTAGACAGTATGCAACAGAGTACAGATTGAGTTAAATTCAGTCATGTTGCATGGGGCAACTGTTTGAGGCCAGTAATCCTCTTGTTGAGGTACTTCAGTGCTCTTTCCAGCTGCTGAAGGTGCCTAGTCAGATGCATTACAACTCTGATGTGGTACTCTTATACAGGTCTTTTGATTGATGGGCACACAGAACCTCCTTTGACCTACATGAAAAGACTTTGGAGGTTTGTGGGAACACATAGCATGTATTTCTAACCACTTTGTGAATGTGTTTCTGGAAGTGGGGATGACTATCCACATGTGTCCATATCAACTCCATATTTATGGTGTTGGCACCTATGTGGTATTTGTATGACTGTAGCTCGGGGCCATAATCCTGTCACCACATCTGTCTGACTGTGAACCTTTATAAGGATGTCTCTGTTGTCCCAAACATCGGGTACGACAACATTTGCACAGTCAGCCACAACCTTTGCTAAACATAGCCTTCATGTGTTTGACTGTATATCTGAAGAGCATACACCAGACAGGTGGGGTCTCATGACTGAGCCATGGGGGACAGCAGCTGTTACCAGCTTGAACAGGTGACCACATTTCTTACCTTGTGGGATCTATCTGTGCCCCATTTGGCAATCCATTAGATGACATACATATTTATGCACAGGTTGTTGATACTGTGGATATGACATGTCTGGGATGCTTGCAACGGGCTTTACAAGGTCTATGTGGGACATGTGTAGCTCATTTCATTGCTGTATGTCCTGGGTGACTACTTTGAAAACAGTGTAGCAGGTTTGGGAACCATGATCTGCCCCTGAACAAACCAATATGGCTAGGGTTGGGTAGGCTCCCAATACCTCGGTTTATGAGGTCCATCATGATGGACACCATGACTTTGCAGATAAGGCTTAATAGGCTTATAAGACAATAGTTCCCATGGTCTGTTGTGCACGAACACGTGTGGAGTGTGCCAAACGTTGCTGTAACCTATTCAACAGTTTCATATCCTGTACAGAGGGCGAGGCTCAGCAGACTGTTCAGGTGCAGGGTCTATTTGCTCTGGAGTTCACTTATGACACAGCTAGGGAAACAATGTAATCCCATAGATGCCGTGTTTTCAGGTTTGGAAGGAGCTGTTTACCCATTCTATATGTGATATCTGTGCTTTCACAATCTCCAGGTATGATGACGGGGCCTTTTGTCAGTGAGAGGGGGGTATGTATGTATGAGCCTGTCCTGACAGGATGTTGGCAATGTCAGTCATTTACAGTTTGCACTGACTCAGGACATATATGAGTGTGCATTGCTATTTATGACATAGCGGAAAGAGGCGTCATGGTTCTCTATGGGCTCCTTCACAGATTATTTTGCCAGAACATGGACTGGATAATGTTTGGAGTGCATATTGTTTATTGATGATTCTGATTGCAGGTTTATTGATCTTCTTTGCTTTTTCACTTTCTCTGACCATCTTAAGTACTTGTGGTACATAGTTTGATTATGACAGGGTTCCAATATATTATATGTGTCTGTTTTCATATAAAGGTGTGCACAAGGCAGGATTGGTAAATAGTGACAAGTTCCTGGAGTAAACCATGCAACTGCCAGATATGTGTGGCCCACTGCTGTACTCAGACATGGTCTAAGTGTATGAGCATGCCCAGTGTGACCTTTCAGTATGTTGCTGACTGAAATCCACTACATGTGTGAGCACGCCTGGTATAAACATTTATACTATATGTGTGTGGAAAATCAAGTTGTATTTTTATTGCAGGGCTCACCTTTGTGTCATAAATCAACAGGGATCATGCTGTGCCTGCAGGGCTTCCATGAGACACTTTGCATAGACTTATCAACATTTCTACATACAGGGGGGACAGCTATTCTTTGTACATTTCTACCCAGGGGCACACCTGATTGTTACTGTGGGTGGACATAGGATGAGGGGTTCCCCTGACACTTATACGCATTTGCTAGGCCTGCACTGCTACATAAGGTACACCATTTCAGTCTGTACTGTTGCCTATTGTACTGGCTTGAGGCATACTACTGTACTACAGATCTTAGTGTCCAGTGTCACGTATATTAGATTGCGACTTCATAGCCTACCCAACCCACATCACACTGCCTGGCCTGCTGTTCTCTGTCTGCATAGGCCTGTGGGGGAGGTTGCCCATATGCCTCTTTAGGGGCATGATACAGCATTTCTTTGTGTTTGCATTAGTGTACAATTGTCCTGCTGTGGCTGTGCCAGTGAAATGCTATCACGGCTTAGTGGTTCAGTACTGTGACTATAGTGCACAGTATCCTGGGTTCGAGCCCTGTCACTGCTTTTTATTTTCATGCTGGACAGACCAGACTGCTTAAGGAACAGTAAAGCAAATATGAGCATGTTTACCTGACTTTGCCCAACATTGCTCAATGTTGCGCTAGTTAGCGTGGGCAATTTTTTTTACATATACTAAATAGTGGCAAAAGCTGCTTAGCACTGCTTTATATTGCTTAAAACATGGGAATCATGCTTCAGGTAGTGCTGCAGGGCTGCCTATGTCAGATGCACATAGTACACTCCCTATACATGTTTGAAAACAGGTAGTGTCAAGTTAGGTATCCCTTTTATTTTATGTGCGAGTCAGAGAGAGGTATCATTTCCAGGGTTCCTACTGAGCCAGTGTATGTGCTATGCGTTGCCTCTTTGCCAAGGCATACTAGGCATGCCTCCTTCTGCCTACTGGGGCAGGCTCAGGTTGTTCCTCCGCTGAGTCACGCTCTGCCTGTGATGGCCTTGGCAATGGTGGGGGGCTGTTTGGCCCTGCCCCATCCTGTTCCTGCTGCAGCTGTTTTAGCAGGATCATATTGTGTAGCATGGCACATGCCATGATAATTTGGGTACATGTAGTTGGTGAGTACTGCAAGGCTCCACCAGATGTGTCCAGGCACCGGAAGCGTGACTTGAGCATCCCAAACACACTCTCGATTACATTTCGTGTTTGTGCGTGTGCCTCATTATGGAGTTTTTGTTCGGGTGTGTGTGCATTTCTGATGGGTGTCATCAGCCACGGCTCCAGTGCATATCCAGCATCCCCCACTAGTTGACCATCAGGGATGTCCCCATTGGCAAATCTCTGGTACAGTTGCGTCAGATGCCAGATATGGGAATTGTGGTAGCTTCCAGGGCAGCCAGCACACACATTCAGTATTATGCCCTGGGCATCGCACACGACCTGGCAGTTGATGGAGGGGAAGCCCTTGCGGTTGATGTAGGCCCTACCCCGCTCACCGGGTGGTGCTTTGATGTGTATGTGCCTGCAGTCTATTGCACCCACTACCTCAGGGTATTCCGCTATTTGCTAGAAAAGACGCATATTGCTGGCTAATACCTCATGGGAATTGGGGAAATATATACATGAGCGCTGACATGGCATTCAGGAACTGGTGCAGTACCCTGGATGCTGATGTCAGTGAAATCCCCATGATATCACCAGTTGGTCTCTGGAAGGTACCTGTTGCTAGTATTCTTAGGCCAACACATTACCTTGGTTTCCACTGGGATAGGTTCCCCTCTGTTGGTTCTGTGTGTGAGGCATGGCCTGCACAGCTCAACAATTTGCTGCAGGAGGTCTCTGTCCACTCTATAGCACTCCACTATCTCCAGCTCATGTAGCCCCTGGTAGGTTACCCTGGGTCTGTACACTCTTCTCCGTCTCCTCACTGTGGGTTGCTCAGCAGCATTCGCAATGCCACCACCCTCAGCATCTTGCACATGTTGGCTTATGATAGCAATGGCAGCCCCTAACATTTTTTATGAGTTAAGCTTTTTAAGTTTTCACTCTTTGTATACTGCAGTGTTGCAGTGTTCTTGAGAAAAACATGGGTGAATGTTGTTTGCAGAGTTTTAAGTGCTGGGCTGAGCTAGTGTACTGCCTGTGTAATTGGCTGATTCTGATTTATTTCACCTGGCAGCTCTGCTAGTTCTCCTTGGTTAACTTCCTACTACTACTTTTCCTTCCTTTTCCCTTTCTGTTTCCACAAGGGGCAGCGCTGCGCAAAAACCTTTGGTTTCTGGATTTCAGCTAAGACAACTGTAGACATGCCTCTTGCAATCCTGAGCAACTCATGTCATCCACTTCCTTACTGCATCACTCTGCTCCAATAAGCTTACAGTTTTTCAGACATACCCCCTCATGATGTCACCTATCTTCTACTCTACTACTCCCCTACTCCTACACTTACACTCTTAGGGACATGGCTCACATGCCAGGGAAAATTGGGATTCACTATCCTTATCCTCATTTGCATAGGCTTGCCTACTAATGCTTGGTTACATCTCTCAAACTGAGCTTCCCCCCTTAGCAACCACTACTCAGTAGCCATGTTGTCTTCAGCCTGCTATTCACCTGCATGGCAGAATAAGCTTTTTATTAAAAATGCCTATTTTTGGCTATTTTTTTATTATTTTCTGTTTTTTAAAGCGCCGCACGTTTGCGCAGTGCTGCGCTATGCTTTAACATCGGGGAAAAAAATAAAAATTATTTTTTTTATTAACTTTCAACCTATAAAAATGCCAATGGCCTTATATTTGGCCATTGGCATGCTTCCTCAACTGGATGCATCCTTTATTTGGAGCTGTCATAGATCTGTTTAGGTATTTGCAGAACGGTACTCAGTTACCAACGGAATACATTTCTGCAAATAACACTGCTCTTCCATGGACAGGTTAGTGGTTCCTGGATCACAAATTTGCATACATTTCAGCAGCAAATGAGGTAATTTGCATACCATAAAACCATCCGTGCAAGAGTAGTTTTAGGAGCTCTCATGCACGTCCCTGCCGGCTATTGCTGAATCGCTCGGCAGGCATATTGCCTGTCTGACGTCTTACACTAATCTTAGACTCCGTGCAAGCCTTCGTGAATCTGGCCCATTGTGTTGTACAAAAATATTAAACAATTTACAAGTTTGTATTGGTTCATGGAGTTGTGCACAAATAAAGCATTAGTTATACAATTAAGACACAATCATAGAGCAGTTCACTTGAAAAGGTGATTAGCAATTAGGAACACAGTGGTTAATACTAAGGCATGTCATTTTCAGTAGATATACAAGTAAAACTGTAGATTTACAGGGTATGTGTGTCTTTTTAATGAGGACACAAATTTAGGCAACAGGGTGGAATAATTACAAATGTGCATAAAAGAATGAAAAAAAGGCATATTTGCTGATAGAAAAAATGTACATGTACACCATAGCATGTGGTACAGAAATTGCTGAACAAACATTTCTCCCCATCAACACAGACTTTAGGATTTTGATTGTTTAGAATAAGACTTGTACACTTATGTATTCCCTCCCCTGATGGCACTGAGTACAAACTGCAGATTTTAACCTCCATGGCATTAAGGTAGAGAAAATGTGAGGTGTGCCCATAGATTTAAATGGATATAGTACCACTCATGCGCAAAGTCTTATTCTCTAAACGTACCTCATGCTATCTCCAAAAAATGAAGTCACCACAGAATAGCCTAAATGTATTTAGGTCATAGTTTTAATAAACATCTTACACAGCACTGTATTAAAATAAAGTCCAAAAATGTAAGGAGTGACAGTAAGGAAATATAGTGGCACTTAACTCACAGGATGCCACAAAGTAGGTGTGGATGTAAGCAGATCACTTTAAAAGTGGGAAAATAGACTAAAAATGACAACTTAAATTCAGAGCGGAAAGGCATGTGATGCATTTAGAAACCAACAGCAAATGAAGAGGTAAGCTGGTTGAAGAACAAAATTAGGGGGAGACCTGCATGATCTAAAACTAAGCAATCAGAGTGAGACACTGATGAACAAGTGTAGCCAAGTACATATGCGCCTAAGAAGCATAACTCAGAGAATATAAGAAGCTCTCACACACTCAGCAGATAGCTACTAAAAGCGGTTATCATCATCAGTCCCTTTTCTCATTTTCTACATGGAGTCAGAGTGTTATATAAACTATCATCTCCTCCCTTGATTCAATGCCACTCTCCTAACTTCTTTGACAGTCATGTTTCACTGTCACAGGTCTCCTTTCACACAATCCATCTACCTCTTTGCCGGATATCTTCATTTCCTCTTGCCTTCTTCCTATTTGTCCCAAATCTTCGTCAGATTGCCTTTTGCTTTTCTGCCCAAGCCTGAAACACTGAAATCTGTTTTCTCTGAACTTATCTACAAATAGAGCTACTTTGGGCACTGCTCTGATGTCCTCATTTTTCAATGTTTCACAGTGTGCATCCTACCACCTGCCCCAGGCACTTGATATCTATCACAGCTATGGTCTTCAACTGCTCTGCCTTTACTGCTCAGGTTTCTTTTCCACACAGTACTAGTGTTTGCTCCACTGTTTTATACACTATACTTTTCAGCTTATTTCGCATTTTGCTGTCATATATTAACCTGACCACACTGTGCCTGTTGGCTGCAGTCCCTCTGATTCTAGCTTTGACCACCTTATTCAGACTTCCCTTTTCCTCAGCCACCCATCCTAAATACCTGAAGCTGTTAACCTGTTCCACTATTTTGCCTTCTATCTCAGTTCTCAGCTTCTTCTGGTTTCTCCTATTTGCTGCCTTATCTGTACTCATTTTCACCCAAGTCCCCTCAGTTTTATATTCTATTCCCATATCCTGTGCTGAATTTCTTGCTCAGTCTGTCTGTAATGACACATCATCTGCACACAGCAACTTTGTTGATCTGTCTTCTTCAACCTGTTTGCTAATGTAGTCCATCACCATAATGAATAGCAGCTGGCTCAGAGTTGAACCCTGATGCACACCCACTCCAAATGGGAACCCCTCTCTGAGAATGAACACTGTCTGTACTTGAGTTATTGGGTCCTTGTAAATAACCTGCAATAATTCTACTAATGTTTCTGGAACTTTGAACCATCCCAGAACTGCCCAAATCAGCTTTCTTTGAACCCTGTCATATGCTTCTCCAAGTCTAAAAATGCCTTCCTCATCTCTAGCTTTTCTCAACTATCTGTCTCACTGCAAATGTTGAGTCAATTGTGCTGCATCCTTATGTGAATCTGAATTGCTGATCTCCCATGTTATTTTCTAATACTCTCTGCATTCATTTATCAGTCACACCCTCCCAGAACTTTCACAGTGTGTCAGGAGTTTTGATACCTGCACACTGTCCACAGTTGTGAATGTCCCCCTCTGTTCTTGTACACCGGTACTAGTATGCTTAGTCTCCAGTCATCTGAAGTACACCTTTCTCTTCATACTCCCATGAATACCTACAGGAGCCATTTCCCCCGTCTCACTCAACATCTCATTCATACCTGCTGCAACCTCATCTGTGTCTGCTGCTTTTTCCTGACTTCATTTTCCTCAGTGCTGTTCTTACTTCTTCTGGGGTGGGCTCTTCCTCCTCTTTAGTTGTATACTGTGTCTGGGCAGTACACCTTCTATGGGGTTTTCTTCATTCAGATGCTGATGAAAGTACTCTTTCCATCTGCCTTTGATGTCCTATGGACTGGTGAGCAGGTCGTTGCTGACATCCTTTATGAATGGTGTCTGATGACTATCTTCTCTATCTTTTTACATTTGCTTTGCAATCTGTTAGAGTTTCTTTTGTGCCATCTACTGAGTCACTTTCCTTAAGCTGGTACAGTACCTCTAATGCCTTGTACTGCACCTCCACTTTTAGTCTGTTAGCCAACCTGTATTCCTTCTTAGCCTGGCCCATCTTTTCTCATACTTTCCTGCACTTCTTTCTTTTGATGGTTTCCTGGACTTCTGCATTCCACCACCAGCTTTCCTTATGTACCTTGCTTCCATACCTGTTCTATATTCATTACACAAGCTATTTTGAAGTGCTGCCATCTCTCTTTATCTTCACCTATTTCCTCTTCTTCCTAAGGTACTAGAGCCATAAACATTTCCTTGAACGCTTTTTTCTCTCTAGTCAACGTTAGTCTAGTCTCTGTTGACCTTATAGCATTCGACTGCCACTGCTTCCAGCTCATTGTGGCAATCACTGGTTTATGCTGTGGTACAACCATTTCCTTGGGGGTGACTTTGCAATTGCAGAGTTTACCCCACTTACCTTTCTCACTAGGCTGAAGTCCAACTGAGTAGCTCGTTGGCCACTCTTGTATGTGATCTTTAACTGTCTCTCTTGCTGAACCATGTGTTGGCCCCCAACAAGCCATTTGCCAGAATGAAGTCTAGAATGGCCTCACCTTCTTTATTCCTGTCGCCCCACCCATTTGGACCCAGACATTCCTCATATACTGTTTTATCTATCCCAATACATACATTCAAGTCACTCATTATCAGCACCAACTAATTTTGTCCTGCTTTATCTAGTAGCTCCTGCAACTGTTGTCTGAATGTGCTCTTTTCCTCACTATCAAAATCCTGCTATGAGACTCAGGTTGAGATTATGAATAGTGCCCTATACTTAAACTGCAGTCCAATTGCCATGACTCTGTCACTAGTATTGATGATATCTCCTCATTATCTTCTGGATCTTCCCCTCACTACAATTTCCACACCATTTCTAATCTGTCTTCCTAACAGACTCTGTATCCCAAGTGATTTTGCCGAAATGCCTTTCCATCTTGTTTCCTAGATACACAGGATGTCCAGCTTCCTTCTTACCATTATGTCATCCACTTCCATACTGCATCCTGTCAGTGAACGTACACTGAGTGTAGCAATTCGTAGTTCATGTTTGGTAGGTTGATCAGTTTTATGTCTAGATTTCACTCAACAGAGCTATCCTCTGGTTATCCAAGTTGGGCAACTGGACATCAGCCAGCTAGTAGCTTATTGGCCCAGAGCTGCTGGACTTTATGTTGGGCACACACTGGCCAATAGGGGTATATAGATCCCTCCCACCATTAGCTTGCATCCTTGACATAGGTTGGAGTAGAATGGGTCCTCAACCCACTTATCACTGGCAAAAACCCATGCTCATTTTTGTTGACATTAGTCAACACAACCGAATCACATACAGCCAATTGTTACACCTTCGAATGGTTGGCCCTGGACACGGTGCACAATCTGTGATCCAAGTTCTGCTATCTACACAATACCGTGCACCCATGCACCACAGTCGATGCCCAAAGTGGTTGGTCTATATAACTCTTACCCCAACTGGCACCATTTAGAGACTGTGCTGCTGCCCAAAACTCCATTTTTGGGTGAGTTTGAGGTGGAAACGCAGTATGTTTTTGGGACATGGAATGAACACCATGGAAAGACAGCTGCTCAACACTGTCCGAAATATTTTTAAAGCAGTAGAGATTTGACTTTTACCAAGATGTAGACAGAACAGAAATAGTACAGGGAGTACAATAAAACTGGTGGGTGGTGTTCACAGTCTTCACAGAAGCTTTTGCAGAAAGACTTTAGCACCTTAATATTTGCAGTACTTAAGAAAAGACAAAGGCAGAATTTAACAGAAATATTTAATGATAATATTTGGATGCAGAATATGATCAGTGACATACTGGAATCAGCAGTGAGGAAAAAGGAAAACAAAACATTTTTTGTGCAAGATGAATTATTCACTTAGTGACATTTATTATACTACGTAACAGTTAACTCTGTAATTAAAAAAAAAAAACATCTGGGAACAGAACTGTAATTCAGCAAATCAGTACTATATTATTGATGGGGACAAACTGTTCACCTGGGGTAGTGTTAGTACACGAGTAATGGTGGGCAGGGAGACTTCACCATCCCTGCTCCACTTCAGTCATGTGTGCTAACCCTAACCCCACGTATACCACTGCCCCTAACCCCAACCCTACACATAGGGTACTAAACACTCTTTCCCTAACTGTACCACTACACTACACTATACACACACACACACACACACACACACACACACACACACACACACACACACACACACACACACACACACACACACACACACACACACACACCCCAATGTTGAAACATTTGTTCAAATACATTTCTTCCCACTTACCTTAAAGTTAATAAAGCAAAATCTGACTATTTTCACTTCACATTTCTAACAGTTAAACAATCCTCACCTTAAAGGTTTTTGACAAAAAGTACATCTGACAAAAAATACTGTAATCCTAAATATAACCTCTAGCTAGATAGATATAAAGTTGTCATACATATGTACAAATACAAATAAGGGTGATGGATTATTAGGTGTGTACTTTGACCTAAAGAAATTTAGGGTTGATGCTGTTTTGTATGATCAGCAATAAGACCCTAGTGTAGTTGTATGTGTTGCACTAGGATTGCTGTGGAGTGGCCAGAGGTTTGAAGAATGTGCTTTATTATGTCTCTTGTTTTTGTAATGTTATACCTTATGGTTAATTTCAGAGGATTATAGTCAGCAAGTAAAGCCAGATAGTCCTTCTTATTGATCGTAAAGTTTGTGTTAATGGAACATGTGGAGTTCTGTTGTAGTTATAGTTAAAATTTGCTCCTGATTTTGGGTGCTTATTTTTCGGTTTGGCTAGATTTCTTGTAGCAAGACATTGTGGGGTATGGGCTGTACAGAATCCCATTTAATGGGACATGCTGTCTTTTATTACAGTTGGTGTACCTATGAGATTGGTTCATTTACATTTGGGATTGTGGAAGGTGTCAGGCACCTTGCTTCCCTGCAAAAATTCTATATATTTTTGTGTGTGTGGTTCAATGTCTTATATTTCACTCAACTGACCATTCACATATATTTAATTTCTAACTTTTTTCATTGTTTTGAAGTTTACTATTTTGGATGTTTGCTGTTAGATGAATTACTGGGCTGAGAACTCCTTTTAATTAATTTCTATAATGAGCCAGGCTACAGGCAGAATACTAAAGATAGCTTTAGAAAATGAATAATTCTACTAATATCAAAACAATATACACTATATTAACTATGATGAATTTGTATGTTTAAGGATAATTCATGGAAAAGGATGGAGACTGTTTCAGTTCAGAGAGAGAATGAAATAGCAGACTTGATGAAATGAAAGAGAAAAAGGAAAGAAGTATGTACATCTGTTCACAAATACTATCTACGGACATTTGAATCAGTGCTAGGAATTTCATATCTAAATATGAGAAGGAAGAGTTTGGAGATAACTCTTTTTCAAAGCACTTGAGCATTCAGACAGATGTATAGACAAACCACTCACACATGTGCACATGCGTACACTTGAGCACACTGGTGTGCACGCACACAGACACTAGTGCGTGCAAACACACACACATAAATACACACAAAATTTCAGACAGTTACTTATTGACATTTAACGGAGGGATACACTTTGTTATTTTGGGGGAGAGCCTCAGTGTTAAAAGAACTGTAATAATCCATTTAAAAAAAAAGTATTGCTTATTTTATCTTCAGGCAATTTCTATTATTTTTTCTCTGTAACATAAGCAGTTCTGATTGTTTCTGCTACTTACTAAATAACTAAACTAGTTGCTAAATACTCAGTATCCTTTTACTTCTAGTTTTGTAAAACCTTTGAAATATTTTTCTCGTTAAAATTTTTGTTTTTGTAAAAACTTGTACATATTGTAAAATCTCCAAATATTGTTTCTGTAAAATGTTAGTAACAATTAATTGTAGTTGTTCTGGAGCTTTTCTTCCCAGGCCTCTGCTGAAAATGGGTTACCACCCAGTCAGACGATCCCAGTAAACAAAAGTACAATAAAATAAATAAAATACTTATTCATAGTAAAATTTGAGATCCGTGATTTATTATTCTAGGGCTAAGGCATTTTGTAAGAAATAAGATGAAATACTTTGCAGAAAACAAAAACTATTGCATAGTTTACTTTCTGCCAGATTTTGCCCTATTTTCAAAGCCAAATGATTTTTCTGTCTCTGACAACCTACTTATTCTGGATGGCCGTTTGTCAGTGGCAGAAGCCAATCTTCTTAACTTGGATGGAGCTTGCAAGTTGGAAAAGCATACTAGTTTTTATCTTCCTCCAAATAAGGTTAATGTGAAATACTATCAGGATATATCTGGAAAGAAAATCATAATTACACATGATGTGAATAGGATATTTGTTGGCTCTGATTCAGTCTGCGAGATAATTAGTCTCTCTTCTCATCATCCTGTAGTATTGTTGGTCATGTTATAAATCCTACTGACAGCAAAGGTAGAAAAAGGACGGTTCTTATGATGCTCAAAGCCACTGATAATAAATCCACCTCCTTAAACATGTACAGTTAGGTCAGTAGCATCACAAGCAAACTCCTCTGATGCTATAAAAAGTCCAAAATACCCACTTTATGTTAATATTTGTAAGGTAATGGAAGCAAGTCAGTTTTGTATGTGATGGAACACACAGATATGGGTGGAGACCATGATAGCCTGATGGGAAACAGTTCACAGCACTGAACATTTCCTTGGGTGTCAGTATCCATCAACTATTGTTTTAGTGTTGGAGGACAAGGACACAAGAAATACAAAATAAATTATGTGATATTAAGCTATTAATGCACCAAATCCCCTTGAGTTCATTCTGGAGCTTAGAATTTGTAATGAACTGCTGGATTAATTATCACCAAAGAATGATTCAAAATATTTTACTAAGACTGAGTTTTACAGTAATAATAACCTGCACTTAAACCAGCAGATATGTTAAGAAGCATTTGTTGAGTACTGAATCACCATAAACACATTTCACTTTTCTCAAATTTCATTCTGAAGCCTATTTCTTTGAAGGTATATTCCTGGCAACAGGATTAGTAAAACACAAACAAATCTTGAAAATTACCAATCAATTAATTCACTCTAATGAATGTCTACCTTTCATAAGTGCAAGTACAGAGTGATTCCTGACTATTATATACATAAATTCCATCAAAGCAAAGTTTCAGGTTAAAATAGCTACCCAAGCCAAAGACAATCACAAGGCATTTTTCTGTTATGTTTGTAATCTCAAAAGCACAATGCAGCAATGTACTGTGATTGTTGTGATCTGTTACCTACACTGAGGCTGAAGATATAGCAAACCTACTGACTAATAAATTTAGCTCTAACTTTACCCCTTTCTCCTCTACATCTGTCCCTCAAGATATAACTGAAATTGGCTCACAAGACCAAGTCCTAAAAGTGCTATCAAAAGCCAAGAATATTGCATTGATGGGCCCTGAGAATATTTCTGGATACATTTTAAACATAAAGCATAATACAGCCACATCTCTACCAACACTGTTCAATCTTAGCCTTCATACAGGTTTTGTACCAAGTGAATAGAGAATGGCTACAGTCTTCCATCTGCATCAAGGAGGACCTTCCACAGACCCATGCAATTACATACCCATACCCATAAGATTGACTAACCTCATATGCAAAGCCATCAGAGGAGGAGTTAATCGATCAGAACATTGGGAACCTCCAAACACTAAACCTGTCTCATTCTGGTTTCATCAAGGGCAGATCCCTGCTTACTCTCCCTAGTTATTTTTTGAAAGGATCACCAAAACAATGGATGAAGGCAAAATACGCACCACATAATTCAATCTAGCCAAAACTTTTGACACGATTCCTCATCCCCCTTCAGGCACAGTAGAAATGCTAAACAGACTGAGAATAAACCCCTGTGCCACCTGCTGGATTGCCAACTGGCTCACAGATAGGATAAAGATAATAAAAGTAGGGGACCAGTCACCAATGGAGTTCGCCTGGGTTCTGTGCTAGGACTTCTATTTGGCATCTACTTTTCTGAAGTAAAACCAATACCAAAGAGCTCTGGTTGACTTAAGTTTGCAGATGACTGTAAGTTAGGAACAGTCACTGAATCCCCAAATTACTTTTCCATCCTGCAGGAATGTTTGTCCCAAATAAATAACTGGTGTCAAAATCATGGACTGAAAGTAAATGCCAGTAAATGCATTTTTGTATCCTCTGTGAATCCATCTACCCCTCAGAGCTGACCCAGATGTCTGTGATTTGTGAACTTAGGTTGAGAGTGACCTAACTTTTGACCAATATGTGTCTATCGTTGAAGGAAAGTCTTTCTGTAGTGCATGGCTTATAAACAAAGGGATTATGTCTAGCTCTAGGGATGTCATTGTCCCTCTTTACTCAGCCCACATTAGGCAAATCATCAGATATAATGCACCGCTTGGCATGTATCTGTCTAGACATGCAACAACTGGACCACCCACAGAGATACCTTATTAGAAGGATGTGAGGCCTAAACAACATGTCCTACACTGACCAACTCAAAATCCTCTCAGTATACTCAATATCCTATAGACTGTTAAGAGGTGATCTGTTATAAAACAACAAAAGACAAGTGAAAACCGAGGCTGATCTTGGAAGCTAAGCAGGATTGAGCCTGGTTAGTACTTGGATGGGTGACTGCCTGGGAATACTAGGTGCTGCAGGCTAAGCAAATTTAGTCTTGGTTTTCACTGGTCTTTTGTTGTTTTATAATAGTTCTATTTGGTACTTTTATCTGTGGTTTCCTAAGAGTTGACCGGTGTCTGGTAAACAATGCATCATCTGACCCATTACTGATGGATTTACTGCACATTAGCAAGTCAAATGGCATCAGAAATAGGGATCTGGACCTTTCCTGCAAGGATAGCAAAACATCTGAAATGACAAAAAAGCCTGGTACAGAACACGAATGGATTAGTACATTTTATGGTTTTATTAAGCACTTTTCGTCTAGCTTAATAACTTGACTTCCTCAGACAAACCACATAAAACAAACAACTTTTTAAGTAATACCAACAGAAATCACGTGAGACAAAAGATAGATGATAAAAAATTAAAAGAGCAACAGCATTAAATGATGCAGCAGTCTTTCCATTCATAAAACATAAAATTAAAATCAATAAAGGTGTTCACAAACAAATATATATGTATATATTAAACAAACGTTCAGGATATATGAATCATTATTTAACTATTCTCATCTCATTAAAAATATTGAAAAATACATAGATGAATGAATAAATAAATAAATGAATGATCATAAAACAGCTTATATTTCAATGTTAAAAGCTAAATTTGGAACGAAAAACACACTAAAAAATACATTATAAGAAATACAAAAAATACAATAGGAAAAAAAAAAAAATATATATATATATATATATATATATATATATAAACATATATAATATATATATATGTATATATATATATATATATATATATATATATATCACAATTGATATATGTTAAATAAATAGAATTTTATGAATAAAATGTATTGATGTGTTAAAAAGGACTTGAAAGGCACATTTTCTATCTGAGCAGACTTTTTATCTGAGCAAACTTCTTAATTTTAACAAACACATAAGCGTACATTTGTCATTTAAACCTGGATAATGGTATGCTACAAGCCTGATCTGTCAAAACAATTCTAACCTCTCCAAATATAAAGATGTAGGTCCACCCCTACTACTAGGTTCTATCTGATCTATAATCCAAAATTTAAAAGTGTGATGTGGAAAGGTTTTAATGTGTTTGGCTAAAGCATTCTCCTCTTTTTGTCTCTGAATAATATAAAAATGCTCGTACATCCTGTCACGCAATCTACAATCAGTTTTCCCTATATAAAAAGAGGGACAAAGTTCACATTTAGCCAGATAGACCACTTGATCTAGAATTACAGTCGAATTTCTTTCCATTAGTTAGCCTAATACCATTAACCATTACATTTGCACCTATTTCTACATATTTACAGTACGGACAATTACCACAATGTGCCATACCAGGGTTCATACTTGTAAGGGGTTCACTCTTCTCTAGAAAATTCTTAAAATTCAACCCTTTTCTAAACACAACCTTAGGTTTAGCCCCTTCCTTCCTATCACATTGACATCATCTTGAAGTATCCAATTTTATAGATGATGCCCCTAATCTGTTCATGTTCCAAACTAAATGTCATAATAAAAGACAGTCCAAAAATATTGCTATTAGAGTTGTTAACATTTAAATTAGTGTCACAGTTGGCAAGCTGTGTCTTGCTTAGCAAATATGGGAGTATAAAAAACAACATTCCTTTTATTTTTAACTTCCTTGATCAAATTATCTACCAGGGCCATAGGATAACCTCTTCTAATAAACATGTTTTTCAAATTTGAATATTCAAGGATAAAATCCTTGAATGTGGTAACCATGCGTGCAGCACGTACCAACTGACCCTTCACTACAGATCGCTTTTGGTAATGCAGGTGGGCACTAGTGTAGTGAAGGAATGTATTGGAATAGGTTGGTTTCCTAAATATGTTTGCTTCCCATGCATTTTCTAATCAATTTTGAACTATACGTACATCCAAAAATGAAATCTGTTCCTCATGAAAATCATAAGTAAATTCCAAAAAATTGGATGTACTGTTAAAATATTCCACCAGTTTATCAGCTTCCATTCTGTTACCTTCAAATAACATAAAGATATCATTCAAATATCTAATGTAAAATTTTATATTACTACAAATCTGCCTTTCTATCAACACGTGTGTGTTCCCACTGTGACATAACTAAATTTGCGTAACTTGAACCACAAGGGGAGCCCATTACAACTCCCCTAATCTGAAGGTAAAAACTTTTAATAAAAGTAACAAAATCGTTAGTGAAAATGATGTCTAATAATTCTTCCACCAAAGAGATCTCAGCCTGTGGTGCACCCAAAATTTTCATTCTCAAGCTAACCCATTCAATGCCTTGGTCATGAGGGATGCAGGTGTAAAGATCCTTTACATCCACTGTGAAAAAATTAAGACTCGCATCACCAGCAGTCCTGTTTAATTTCTCTAAAAATGACCAGGAATCTTTAGCTATTTTTTCCCCTTTATTTACATATTTCTGTAAAATACCATGCACCATTTTAGCATTAGCATAAGTCGATGATTGCCTACCATCGACAATTGGCCTGAAAGGCAGATTCATTAGTCCCTTATGCAATTTAGGTAGTCCAAATATAGTTGGAGTAATAGGTGGTAACATTTGCATATAATTAAACATACTAACATCAATTTTACCTTAAATAAATAAATCAATGAGGTAAATCTTGATTCTTTGGTGGCTATATTGTATTTATTGAGGGAGGATAGTTGGTAGGCTTCAGAATCTAATATTGATTGGATTTTGTTGTTGTAATCTATCAAATCCATAAAGACTAGGCCCCCTCCTTTGTCAGGTTTCATAACTCTGACCTGGGCCTCGCATAATACATTCACAAGCTGTCTTTCTTCAAAATTCAAGTTATGCTGAAAGCCAGTAGTTTTATTACTGTAAAGCATTCTTAAATCTAATTCACAGATTCTCTCAAAATTCTGTAAGACAGCATGCGGTGGGTTATAACAGCTAGAAATTTTGAACGTGTCATTATTCATGCTGCTTACCCCTAACACCACTTGTAGTTTTAATTTCCTCACAAACATTTTTAAATTACAAGTTATTTTTGCAATGTCCATTCTACTTGTGGGAACAAATGTTAGTCCTTTTGCTAAAATGTCAGCCAAGTCTCTAGAAACATGAAAGGAAGAATAATTATAAATTGAAAAGTCACCTTCACTGTTGGTTACAATAGTAGGAAAAACACCGGGTAAAATTCTGAGTACTAACTCCTGTTGTTGTACCTCCTCCGTTGGTTCTGGAAGCGAAGTTGTTTGCCCCTGGTAAAACCCTGCTCAAATGCTGAATTTATATGGTAGTTATTTTGGTTATCTGCACCCTGAGTCCATTGGTTACCTTTATTATTGTGAGAGTTTTGGTGGGGCCCTGTTTTATTCTTGATACGTTCACTCCTTCTGATGTTATTACTACTAGTGGTATAACTAGTAGATGGCTCTTCATTAGAAAAGTCTGGAACAGTTTCACTGTCGTCCCTAATAGAGGAGGCATTTCCAGTGTTATTTGTACTCCTTGCCAAATTCAGAACACTACTGGTGTTATGTATATCCATATTATTCCATGCTTGAGAAGGTGATGGTGCTGGATAAGTAATTTCGATATTGCAAACGGTCCAGTTCATGGCTTTCAACTTTAAAATATGCTGATCAATATTCTGGAAGATATGAGCATATTCATATTTGTATCTTTCAAAATCAGTGTGGCCTTTAATAGTAGTATCACGTTGTGTAATAGAAATTTGTAATTCAGTCATAATTTTGTAGTAGTTACGACGCATTACTTCAAGTAATTGCAAACCCTGTTTATTAAATAATAAAAATAAGTTCAAGATGAAATGGTGAATCAGCTATTAAACCCGTTGTATACTGCCAAAAGCGAAGTCCTTTAGGAACTATTTCCTCCTGTAAACAAATATTAAAATATTCGATTTCCAAGCTTAGCTTTTTAAATTTGAGCAAATTTCTATCCAATTTGTTTAACTGTAATGAGAGTGTAACAGTATTTAAGGCCGAGTTTCCCCTTTCCTGTCCACTGTTAGGTACTGAAAGACCTAAAGGTGTAGTAAGCCAGTCTTGCAGAGAAGGAAACCCAATAAGCCCTGTTGAATGCTGCTGTCCCATCGTTTGTACAGTTTGACTATTATTATTAGTAATAGCTCCAGTGTTAGTAAGGGCAGTGGTGTTCAATAGATTATTCGTTTGGCTAACATTAAGCCCAATATCGCCTTCATTCCTCTTGCCATTACCGAGTTGCCCAAACAATGTTTGTTCAAAATTACTTATATTAAAAGGAACGGAAGGGGTACTCACATTCGATGTGGAAGACCGGTGATTAATCATGGCATTTCCCTTTACGTTACTATTAGTTTCCACACTCTGCAAATGCTGTTGCAAAAAACTTTGACTTGTGACAATAGAATCCACTCTGGTGCTAATGGTTTCAATCCGCTGTGTTAATGCTTGGATAAGAAGTGTTAAATTAACAGAAGTCTCTTCAGTTCCTCCTCCTGACAAATTAACAGCTGGTTCATTAGAATCCACACGTTCCATTGCCATAGCTGTAAACAAACGACTAAGCCACGTACAAAAATCCACTTAAAACTTTTGAAATTACAAAAAAGCCTGGTACAAAACACAAATGGATTAGTAAATTTTATGGTTTTATTAAGCGCTTTTCGTCTAGCTTAATAACTAGACTTCCTCAGACAAACCACATAAAACAAACAACTTCTTAAGTAATACCAATGGAAATCATCATGTGAGACAAAAGATAGATGATAAAAATTTAAAAGGGCAACAGCATTAAATGATGGAGCAGTCTTTCAATTCATAAAACATAAAATTAAAATCAATAAAGGTGTTCACAAACAAATATATATGTATATATTAAACAAACGTTAAGGATATATGAATCAGTATTTGTAAGAAGAAACTACTGGTGATGCAAGGGTAAAATCACCAAACAGCTTTAATAAAACAAAATGAAATAAAATAAAATATCAAGAACACTCAAAACTGACTTAGCGCTTTCACCCAAAATAGGGCATCTTCAGAGTCAGTTAGAAAGTATTAACAATCTTTTATAATTGAAATTCAAATAACATTGTGACCAATGAGCACCAACATACAATAAAATTGTAATCAATTGCCCTGGGAGTTAACTCTTAATAGTACTACAAGAATTACATTTGTCAAAAAAAAATCACCACACATGCATTACTAGATTTTCCAATATGTAGATATTTCAGAAAATCCTTCCTATAAGGGGTCCTCTTGTGTTTCCTTGTTGCAGGATTGTAACATTTCAAATACATAAAGCTTTGTGCTTTAATATACATGCCATAGATAAGGTGTCATTAATACCTGGTCTTGTGCTGGCTTCTAATCTAATCTGCCATATACATTCTCTAACTTCAAGCATGTTTTTGTAGTCTCCACCAAAATCTTTGGTGTATAATCTGTCAATGACAAAAAAATAGGAATTTTTTAAAATTCATACAGTTCTTATTGTGAGTAAATAAGGAATTAGTTGACTTTATTTTTTATGGCCCTGGTGTGTTCCAGTATCCTCTGCCGTATTTTTATTGTTGTCATTTCAACATAAAATGCTGGACAAGATAAACAAGTAGCCACGTATATTACCATATTCATGTTGCAATTGCAATAACCTGGACACGTCAGGTACCTTTTATAATTCCCAATTTGTACAGAAGGACCATCATTAATATATTTGCAAGCTTTACAATTTCCACATTTAGCCATCCTAGATGTTTTTTGACTAATGGGTTTTGGTATTTTCTCCAGAAGTTCCTTGATGTTAACACCCCTACTGTTTATAAATTTTGGGCCATCACCTAAAGTGTTTAACATATCTGCAGAAAATATATTGTGCCATCCTATTTCAATAACTTCCTTCAACTTCCCAGACATGTTGTTGTACTGCAACACCATGCCCATTTGAGTATTGTTCTGTTTTTGTTGTTTTTGTTGATACCCAGGGACCTTTACTAAATCTCTTGATTTATCTAATAAAATTGGTTTGAAATCTGCCCCCCTTCTTTGAATAATGTCAAGTTTAGTTGGTGTTAATAGGTCCATGGGGTAACCTCTTTCTACAAATAAACCGATTAGTGTCCCTTTTTCTTCTAAAAATACAGAAAATACCAAAACCGATTAGTCAAAAAACAGCTAGGATGGCTAAATGTGGAAATTGTAAAGCTTGCAAATATATTAATGACGGTCCTTATATACAAATTGGGAATTATAAAAGGTCCCTGACGTGTCCAGGTTATTGCAATTGCAACACAAATGTGGTAATATAAGCGGCTACTTGTTTATCTTGTCCAGCATTTTATGATGGAATGACCACAAGAAAAATATGGCAGAGGATACTGGAACACACCAGGGACATAAAAAATAAAAAGTCAACTAATTCCTTATTTACTCACAGTAAGGACTGTATGAATTTAAAAATATTCCTATTTTTTGTCATTGACAGATTATATACCAAAGATTTTGGTGGAGACTACAAAAACATGCTTGAAGTTCGAGAATGTATATGGCAGATTAGATTAGAAGCCAGCACAAGACCTGCCCCTGGATTCATGAAGCTTGCGCCAGGCACAGGTGTAGCGTAGGTGGTATAACGCCAAATATGTCCGCCAAGCGATTCTGGTACGATCCAATTCCACGTGCACTACCGGGGTACGCCAGAACTGCGCAGCCCTCGGCTTAGGTATGCTGATCACCCCATGCGCAGTGTCGCACCATGCAAATCAAGGCATATAGCGATTCATGAAGTGGTGCAGGTGTAGCGTAACCCCACGGAAATGTAAACCAAAAAACACGGTTTACATTTTCCCAAACAGAACATCGGAGCTATGGAAGTGGACCAGACTCATGTATTACAAAGTTAACATATGCCAATGGCTAAATACACAGCCAATGGCATAAGAAAAGATGCACAACACCTAAAAAAACAGGATAGAGGAGGCATTGGATTTCAAAGAAAGGAGGGGAGGCATTGGATTGCAAAGATAGGAGAACTGTCATAGCAGAGCAAAGCAAACTTACAGTAGACCGGCAATAGAACATATTACGCAAGATAAGCCAGGTCTAGGAAAGTACAAATAAAAGCAGGCTGCTGGATGTATGCCAGAAAATGGTAGGTGAAACATGCAGAAATGTAAAGGGAAGGGCAAGAGGTAATCCACGGCAGCCAAATGTAATTCAACACCAAAGGCACCACAATAGTAGTTCCTGTAGTAAAACACATAAGATACCCTGTAGCTACGATCGTACATACACACCCTATAACATCATTGGTGTCCACAGCACAATAGTATAAAGTGTGAAAGCACCCCACACACACCTGTGTATTCCCAAACACTGCACCATAGGTGTAAACACACGGGGAACTTTTAAAATGTACATGTTGGGAGCTGCCATAGCTGTGATTCCTCACCATGTGTTAGAGACTGACGGTGTTGTGGAGGATGATGTCGACAACCACCGCAGGCCCCGGAGGAGGAAAGGAGTGTTCAGACCAAGGGTAACCTACCAGGGGCTACATGATCTGGAGATAGTAGAGCGTCAGAGGGTGGGCAGGGACATCTTACAGCAAATAGTGGAGCTGTGCTGGCCACGCCTGAGAACCAGAAACCACAGAGGGAAACCCATACCAGTGGACACGAAGGTATGTGTAAGCTTGCGAATACTAGCCACAGGTACCTTTCAAAGGCCAATTGGAGATATAATGGGGATCTCACAGTCATCAGCATCCAGGGTACTACACCAGTTTCTGGATGCCATGAGACCAAATGCCAATGAGCATATATACTTCCCCCAAACTCAGGAGGAGTTGGCCAGCAATATGCGTCACTTCCACCATGTGGCACACTACCCGGAGGTACTGGGTGCAATAGACTGCACGCACATACATATCAAGTCACCACCCGATGAGCATTGTAGGCGCTACATAAACCGCAAGGGATTCCACTCCATCAACTGCCAGGTCGTGTGCAATGCCCAAGGCATTATCATGGATGTGTGTGTTGGCAGCCCTGGAAGCTACCATGACTCCCATATCTGGCATGTCTCACAGCTGCCACAGGTACTTGTCAGGAGGGACATCCCACATGGCCACCTTGTGGGGGATGCTGGCTATGCACTGGAGCCGTAGATGACGACTCCCTGCAGAAATGCACACACACCCAAGCAAGAACGCCATAATGAGGCACACGCACAAACCAGGATCATCACAGAGCATGTGTTCGGGATGCTGAAATCACGGTTACGTTGCTTGGACACATCTGGTGGAGCCTTGCAGTACTCCCCAGGCACATGTGCCCACATCTTCATAGTATGTGCCATGCTACATAATATGATCCTGCAGAAACAGCTGCAGCTGGGACAAAATGGTGAAGGCCCACATAGCCCACCGCAATTGCCAAGGCCATCACAGGCACAGAGGGATTCAGACCACAAACACACTGTTCCAGCCCCAGTAGGCAGATGGAGGCGTGCCCAATATGCCTACACCTTGGCAAAGAGGGAACGTATAGCACATACTCTGACAGTGTAGGCCCCTATGGACTGACACACCTCTCCACCTGCACATACAGTAAAATGGATGGCACACACACACACAAGACCACCTGTAAATTGTAATGTATAGGTGGCCCACTGTGTGAATCCTACATAGGCAGCCCTCAAACATTGTACACACAACAGCTATTGGAACATGGAATGTCAACACCATGAACAGTACATGCGCCTATCAGCATATGTTGGTGCTGTGTGTATAGGTTCCCAGGTACATTGGAAGGTACACGCCCGATTGTCAGAGGCCATACACCAAACGAGGCAAACAGCGTCTGCTGTCGCCACAACATCGAGTAACCAACTGTCACTTAGTGGAGCAGAGGCAATCGCGGTATCACATGTGTGTAAGCACTGTTCTGCACACACTCTGCACGGATTCCCTGCTGCGTTAATGAGGGGCTCCACATAATGTAATCATGGATGTTGTGTCAAGGCATGGGGTGTATCCATGACAGGTATTCGTCACCCCAGCATGCTCCACCTATGGTCGTTTGAAGGTGCAGCACATTATCGTGTGTGGCTCACTGTGATATACATAACAATGCAGGAGCACATCCAGTAAACATCACATGGTCATACCATTAACTGGACTCATCAATATGTAAACTGAGTTACCCATGTGAGTGCAGTATGGAGTAACAGCCGTAGTATACTCTACATACAAAACGACATAACACGTGTACAAATCCCAGATGGCCAAGTGGTAAATGCAGTGACCGTCGTGCATGTTCCCGGTCCCACGTCCTGCAAGGGATGTAACGTAATCCCGAAGGCACGAGTAATGCATGTCGGATGCAGGTCATCATATCATGTTTAGCACACGTTAGTGGGAATATGCGTTGCCCACTGCTGGTAAGCGTCATTTAAATATGACTATACGGATATATGCGAAACAGGGCTTAGCTTCTCCGAATATCGCGCAGATCACGGTCAATGATGTCCAGAACAGGTGATTAAAGCAACATTATTCACCCCTGTACTAATAGCATCTGCTCTGAAGGGTAAAACGACCATTGCCAGGAGTAGAACACGCAATCATGTATACAATCACCTAATGCTATGGTAGCCAAGATGTACCTACGGTAGGGTTGCCACCTTTTCAAATGACCAATGTGGGACATACGTCAGTTTTCTGCAGGCCGGCACATACACCCGGCCAGTACAAAAATCAGAACTTCACTTTTTTGCCTAGATAAAAGCTTATTCTTGTAATGTTTTAGTTACTTATTCTGTTTCTTATAACATTTAGGTGGTTCAGATACAGAATAACTGTTTTATGCAACTATTACATAAACTATAGGAAATAAGTTTGTCCTAAAATCTCAGGACATTTGCCATTTTACAAATATTTTGCAAGACACAACTGCCCAAAGAGGGACTGTCCCTTGCAAAGTGGGACAGGTGGTAACCCTAACCTATGGCAGGAGTGTAATGTGACAGGTACAGACACAAACGTGCGGAGTCCAGGAAACAGTATACACCGACAAGTACACAATGAAAGGTTAAGCTTGACAGTCACTTTCCCTGTCAGAGATATATATATATATATATATACATATATATAATACAGATAGAAAGGGCGATAGAGTGATATATGTTGATATATACGGATTCACCGATATCTGCAAATATATAGATAGGTCAACGACATTCATAAAACCTTGGAGGTACAAATAAATAGGATACTGCCAACTATGGAATGTATCACATACTGACACGCATAACCACGAGGCTGAAAGACCGAAAGAACACAGTACTAAAACAGTAGAACCATGAGTAATATTATGACGATATGAAGGGACATTTAGTTACCGCTGCCGGTGTTGCGGTCCACATAGGTATTGTGTTCAACTGTGTTTGTGAGTGCCGTAGTCTGTGTATGTGTGTGTTGAGGGTGTTGTGTGAGTTTCAGTGTGACTGTAATGTGTGTGTGTGTGTGTGTCCGCATCATGTGTCTGTTAGGAGGTAGATCATTACGGTAGGTGTGGGCATAGCTAGCCGTAGGCATACGGTTACCACCTGTCCCACATTAGGAGGGACAGCCCCTCCCTGGGCAGTTGTGTTCTGACATAAAACATTACAAAGGGAAACTGTCCGAGATTGTTGGACATTATTATGTCCCATATATTATGTAATAGTTGCATGAAATAGTTATGCCTGTATGTAAGAAACGTAAATGTTACATGCAATATGATAAGTAGCCAAAGTCCCACAACAGTAAGTATGTACTGAGGATAAAAGTATGTGCTATCCTGTGTACTGACCGTGGCTATGTGTCGGCCTGTAAACACCGATGTGTGTCCCACAAGTGTCCAACAATGGCCATATGAAAAGGTGGCAACCGATGCCAAAGAGGTTCTGTCACTAACACAACTGCAATGACTGCAAATATCTGGGACAGAAATACACGGGATAGCTGTCATTCAGAAATATCCCTTTACATATCGCTGTAATTCCGGAGTTATGGAAGTATCAACCTCACCTGCATACTATATAGAAACCAATTAACAATGGCCCAATATATAATCCCATAACATAAGTCTACTAACTGATAGCTCTTTAATTAGGGAAGGAGCCCACACACATATATATGGTATATGTAGAAATGCAAGCCCCACAAACCTGTATATGCTACGTACACTCACTCACATCCCCCACACTAGAAACTATAGCAATACAGACTGTAATTACAGCACAAACATCCAGTCAGTCAATTACATCTGCAGAAGCGTTAACATACCTTGTGAGAGACACATTTAAAGGCGCCATGCAAAATTGTAGGCATTGTCTAATGGAACAAACGGCGATGTTGCAGGTTTTGTTTGCAATTGTCCGTTATCAGACGGTTGGGATGACAGGTACACTCACATGTAGAACCACATACTCTAGCCGTCACACACAGTCCACGGGGGACATGAATCCAAACTATATGTGTCTCTACACTTAGCAGTTGCAATTACACACAACAAAACACAATACAGGCCGTCTCCCCGAAGGTAGGGCAAATGGGCAACGCCCAAGTGGAGAATTCAATTATACCCCACTGTTGCCGCATAACTGGCGAATGGAGTAGCTGCACAGCTGATGTGCAAGTAATAAGTCACTCAGGAACACCAACTGGCGGCAGGAAACCACATGTTACAGGTATCGACGTATACAAGGATGACTTGCCAGACATTCAAACCGTATGCTCATACCATAGAACTGTTTAAACAGTGTAAGAGAGATAGAGACAAAAGTCCGGAATGATAACAAGGTATGTTGAACACTCATTATGTAAGTGTATGTATAGCATGTGTTGTATTAATTATGTTAGTGTATGTATAGCCTGGTTTGCATTACTTAAAAGTGTCCGCAATGCATAAAGTGGGAAAGGGTATTTATGTAGTAATGTCTTGCTGAGCATACTAACGCTTGTAGAAATTGTGCGTCCAGCAGTGGGCCACAAGGTAAACATCACAGACACCACAAGGGATGCTACATGAGAGCTTTAAACAGAACAATTCCATACCAGAAATGTCCAGCAAGTACTTGCCATAGCAGGGGATAGTATATGTTGATATACTGTCACAGTAGGCATGTGTATGGGCATATAACAACAATGACATGTCTAAGGTGGTCCCTCTGTGCAAGTATGCTTTGCATTATGGGATACTATGTAAAATATGTGTAATGTATAGTAGTGTAGGTAGATATGCCAGATATGCTACACAGCATAACAGGCATATCATGCATAACTTTTAGTTATGTACTTACCATAACTTTAGATGTTTGGGATCCATCTCGCCTACATTCTGTACTGATGGGCTCGGAGCCGATCCCTCGGCTCCGACTCGGCACGCTATGCTATAGAGTGAGGCCTCTTATTGGCTGAGCTATTTCTTATCCCAGGATGCACCACCACTAATCCCCCAGATCTTGTTTGTCCGCATTCATGCACACATGCACAACTTGTTTATATAACATTGTTAGATGTTTCAAGATGAAACAACAGGATTCGGACCTTCTGATATCCTCTGATCTCCAAGGAAGGGGGAAGGAGGGTGGGTTAGAATGTAAGCGAGATGGATCCCAAACATCTAAAGTTATGGTAAGTACATAACTAAAAGATGTTATGTGATCCTATCTCACCTACATTCTGTACTGATGGGACAGCGTCCCTAGCACCTAAATCCTGGGTGGCTCATTGGAAAACACTCCTGAGCACTGTGGAACCAAATGAAGCTCGTCCTCTAGATGCCACATCCAATTTGTAGTGGGAAATGAAAGTGTGCGGGAAGACCATATAGCCGCAGCACAAATGTCACTAATGGCAAGCTTAGAATGAAATGCTATCAAGTAGCCATAGCCCTTGTAGAATGAGCTTTGACAGAGGTGGTAAGCTCTTTGTTAGAATAAGAATAAGCTTGAGTAATACAGTCCCTGATCCATTTGGCAATAGTGACCTTTGTGACAGCTTTGCCCAATTTATTGTCTGCAAAGGATACAAACAACTGATCTGTTTTCCTTGTTTGTTTGGTCCTATCTAAATAAAAACGCAACTGCCTGTGGACATCTAATGTGTGGAATATGAATTCCGCTTTGTTAGAATATTTCGGAAAGAAGACTGGAAGTTCTAATGATTGTTGTAGGCAGAAACTGGAACAAACTTTAGGGACAAAGGAAGGATTTGGCCTGAGAGATACTCTGTCTTTGTGAAAAACCAAGTATGGAGGTTTTACAGACAAAGCTTGAAGCTCTGAAACCCTTCTGGCAGAAGTAATCGCCACCAGAAAAGCAGTCTTCCACGATAGAAATTTTAAATCACATGTCGCTGCCGGTTCGAAGGGGGAGGAAGTTAAGGCGAATAACACCACATCGAGATCCCATGGAGGAGCAGGATGAGAAATCGGAGGTCTTAAAAGCGCAGCACCTTTCAAGAAGGTCTTACACAATCTGTTGCTCATTAAAGGTGGGTTTATAGATTCGTGAAAATTGGAAATAGCTGCCAATTGAACCTTGATGGTAGAGACTGAAGAGCCTTGATTGAAAAGAGAAGTTAAAAATTTTAGTACTTCTGATACGGGAATAGTGATGGGATCCAGGCCCCGGAGTTGAGCCCAAATAGCAAATCTTTTCCATTTGCTAGAATACAATTTCTTTGTAGCAGACTTGTGGGCCGAAGATAAGATGTGTACAACTTCTGGATCCAATGTATGACTCCTGACTATAGTCGGAAGAGGAGGAGCCAAGCCGTCAATTTTAAGGTGTGAAGGGACTGGTGGAATAGTCCCGACTGATGAACCAAAAGGTCTGGGATCTGATCCAGGAACCATGGACCTTCCAGAGCATACTTCTGAAGATAGGGGAACCATACTTGACGAGGCCAGTAAGGAGCAAGTAAGATCATTTTGCTCCCCAAGAGAGATGCCTTTTGGATCACCCTGGGAAGGACAGGAACTGGAGGGAAGGCATAAAGCAAGCCGGTGGGCCAAGGATGGGCTAGTGCATCCATGGGGCTCTTCCCCGGAGCCGGGGTGAGGGAGAAGAACTTTTTGCACTTCGCATTTAGAGGAGTCGTTAAGAGGTCGCAAAACAGAACTCCCCATTTGCTGAAAATCTGATTTGCAACTGTGATGTTCAGAGACCATTCGTGAGGAGAGAGGATGGTTCTGCTCAGTCTGTCGGCTATCACACTGGACTTGCCCGGGATATGAGTAGCCACTAGAAAGCGTTTGGTCGACACTGCCCATTCCCAAACCCTCATGGCCTCTCTGC
Source organism: Protopterus annectens (assembly GCF_019279795.1). Classification (NCBI taxonomy): domain Eukaryota; kingdom Metazoa; phylum Chordata; order Ceratodontiformes; family Protopteridae; genus Protopterus; species Protopterus annectens. The sequence continues at coordinate 1,430,987,356 of NC_056731.1, read as the reverse complement.
AAAGAGGATAGGATCTGGTCCCTCCCTGTTTGTTCAAGTACCAGACAACTGACATGTTGTCTGAGTGAACGGCAATCACGCCCTGAGGGAGGTAATCGTGAAGGGCTTGAAGGGACAGAAGCACCGCCCTCATTTCTAGGATGTTGATATGAAGTAGGGTCTCTTCTGGGTGCCATTTGCCTTGGAATGACCTGCCCAGGGAATGCCCCCCCCCCACACCATCTGGGAGGCGTCCGTGGTCAAAGTGGCCGCAGGAGGAGGTGGAACAAAGGGTCGTCCCTGATCCAAATTGGAGGGCACTAGCCACCAGCGAAGGTCCCGTTTGCAGGTTTCCGTGATCCATATGAGGTGACTGAGAGGGAGTTCCTGAAAGGACCACTGAGCTGAAAGAAGCCACTGGAGAATTCTCATGTGTAACCTTGCCAGGGGAAAGTACAGTTTTGTACCTACCATAAATGTAGATGTCCGAACTGGATAGCATCTGCAGTCATAACAACTGGGTTGTCCTGTCGTCAGGCAGCCCTTCGGTCGGCCGGATTCCAAAGTCCGGGTCCGGCTTCAGCTGATGTCGCACTTCACCCGACGTCATCTCTGCTGGTCTTCTGGTATAAAGGCATCAGCCGACGCCATTTTCTTCAGTGTTTCTTGCCTCAGATGCCAGTTGCCCTCTTGGAAGGCTAAATTTTGGGTAAAAATGCCAATGTTCCCCAAAGGATAGAAGGCAAACACAAAAAATAAGCATGTATGTACATATATACAAACAAATACACCATAAAGACTCCCCCACCAGCTAGCTATTAGGAGGGTAAATACCCTAGGAGTACCACAGAGGGGAAGGAGGGAGGGTAATCCTGACTGCAGATGCTATCCAGTTCGGACATCTACATTTATGGTAGGTACAAAACTGTACTATGTCCTTCATGGATGCATCTGCAGTCATAACAACTGGGTAGAATACCATAGCCAACTAGGGCAGGAGGAAGAATAGATTATGGTGTGGTTAGGATCCCTTGCAGTACAGCAGTGGCAAACCCTGCTCGGGATCTGGAATACAGAGGTAAATTATAATGCTTGGCAAATGTATGCACGGAGGTCCAAGTAGCCGCCTCAATAATGTCCTTGGTTGCCACTCCTCATAAGAAGGCTGTGGTAGTGGCTGTTGCTCTTGTAGAATGAGGTCGTATGTTCTGTGGAACTGGTTTTCCATGGAAGGAGTAACAGAATCGTATGCAATTTCCTATCCATTTGGAGATTGTCTGTTTGGAAATTGCTTTTCCTTCCCTTCCTGTTGCATAGGCTACAAAAAGCTGGTCAGTTTTTCTGTTACATTTTGTTCTGTCCAGGTAGTAGCGTAGCTGTCTGTGTACATCCAAGGTATGCAGCATTCTTTCCCCTCTGTTTTGTGGGTTGGGGAAGAAGGTAGGTAGGTGGATTGCCTGGTTTAAGGACACTCTGGATACCACCTTAGGCATAAATGTAGGATTAGTCCTCATGGACACTCTGTCTTGGTGGAAGATTAGGAAGGGTTGTACTGCCATTAGGGCCTGAAGCTCAGAAACCCTCCTTGCTGAGGTTATTGCCAGTAGGAAAGCAGTTTTCCATGAAAGATGCTGTAGGTCTGCTGTTGCTGCTGGTTCAAAAGGTGCGAGTGTCAACTTTTCTAGCACAAAGTTCAAATCCCAAGCTGGCAGTGGTGGTTTCCTAGGAGGTTTTACATTCTTGATCCCTCTGAGGGACTGCCTGAGTAGAAGATGTGAGAAGACAGGTGGATCAAAGCTGTATTCTGCTGAAATAGCTGATGCATGTATCTTGATGGAGGAATAGGACAGGCCTGTATGTAGAAGCTCTGCCAAGTACTCCAGAATGTTAGCCATATCTATATTCGACACATCCTTCCCTCTTTCAGCACTCCAAATGACAAACCTTTTCCATTTCCCTGCATAGTTCCTTCTTGTTGAAGGTCTGCGGGCTTCAAGGATAATGTCTTTAACCCTTTGGGAGAGATCTGGAATAGTTGCTTCTATGTGATGTGCCATGCAGTCAGCTGCAACGTTTTTATGTTTGGATGCATGATGCTGTAGTTGTTCTGAGTTAACATCAAAGGCATCAGGGGTATTGACCACATTTTGTCCCGAGATATGCTCCTCAGCAATGGGTACCAGTGTTGTCTTGGCCAGTTTGGAGCTATCAGGATTATCCTTGGACGTTCCTCCTTGATTTTTAGTAATACCTTGTGTATCAAGGGAAGAGGTGGGAATGCATATGCTGTCAGGCCTTTCCAGCTGAAGGAGAGCGAATCCACTTTCGATGCAAGTGGATGGAATGTCCTTGTGCAGAATTTTTTGAGCTGGTGGTTGAGAGGGGAAGCGAACAGATCTATCTGTGGCATTCCCCATTTCTTTGCGATGGTCTTGAAGATGTCCGGGTGTAGCATCCATTCGTGAGCATCCGAGGTGGTTCTGCTTAACATGTCTGCTAGAGTGTTCTCCTTTCCCGGTACAAACATTGCCTGTAACTGGATGTTGTAGCAGAGTGCCAGGTTCCAAAGGTCCAAAGTCATTCTGCATAGGGGGTATCAATGAGTGCCTCCCTGTTTGTTGATGTACCACATGACTGTGGTGTTGTCTGTCCTTATCATCAAATGGCCTTCTTTGAGAAATGGTCTGAATTTTTGGATTGCCAGTTTTACTGCCAGCATTTCTTTTAGGTTGATGTGTAGGTGAAGCTGGTCCTGCGTCCACAATCCTTGCACGCATTTGTCCAGCATGCGAGCCCCCCATCCTAGGTCTGAGGCGTCTGTTGTGATGGTTTGGCTTGCTTGATATTTGTGAAAGGGTAAGCCTGGGTTTGACTGGCATGCTTGAGCCCACCATAGGAACTCCTGTTTTAGGCATGGAATTAGTGGAATTTCTGCTTCTAGGCTGTGCCTGTGTTGGGACCATAAATTCTTTAGGTACCACTGTAGTTTTCTCATATGTAGTCTGGCATGTGGAACCAAGATTATGCATGATGCCATGAAGCCCAAGGCCTGCAGAACTTTTCTTGCTGTTAGTTTGCTGTGGTTTGTTAGTGCCAAGAAGTAAAGAGGGAGATCTTTTTGTTTTTCTGCAGTTAGGAATGCCATTTGTTTTACTGTGTCCAATTCCGCGCCTAAGAATGTCCTTGTTTGGGATGGAATCAGCCTTGATTTTTGCAAATTGACTGTGTATCCCAGTGCTTGTAGCAAGTAAATGACCCTTTGTAAATCTGTTGTCAGCTTGCTTTTGTTGTCCCCTTGTAGCAGGCAGTCGTCCAGGTATGGATAAATTTGGATTCCCTGTAGTCTGCAGTGGGCGATTACTGATGCCAGGCATTTTGTGAATACTCTGGGCGCAGTAGATAAGCCAAAGGGCAATGCTGAGAATTGATAGTGCTCTGATCCTGCAAGAAATCTGAGGTATCTTCTGCAAATTGGTCGAATGGGGACGTGCAGGTATGCCTCCTTGAGATCTAGAGTTACCAGCCAACACTCCTTGCCCAGCATGGGAAGAAGTTGCTGTAGGGTCAGCATCTTGAATTTTGGGACAATGATGTATGTGTTTAAGGTGGACAGATCGAGAATAGGTCTCCAACTGTTTTCCTTTCTTGGAACTAGGAATAGTCTGGAGTAGAATCCTCTGCCTTGTTCTGTTATTGGTACTCTTTCCACAGCTCTCATCTTTGTTAATTGCATTATCTGCTGTAGAGCTTCTGTTTTTTGATTTGGAGGTAGGTTTGGCATTCCTCTTTTGACTGGTATAGTGTGGAAGTGGAACCGGTAACCTTGGTCTATGGTTTGCAAAATCCACTTGTCTTTTGTGATATAGTGCCAGTTCTTTGAAAATAAGGTTAATTTTCCGCCTAAGGGTGCTGCTATTTGTTCCCTGGTAGGCGGAGTTAGAATCAAGTCACTGTGATTGCCCTGTTGTGGTGGTAGTGGCTGTGCCTGTGGCTCTGTTATTACCTTGCCACTGTCGTCCTCTGTAGGCACCCCCTCTAGATTGATTTCTGCCTCTGGAACATCTATTCCTGCCCCTTTGGGATCTTGTGGAGTCAGGAAAGGACCAATTTTGGCAGGCCAGTTCCTGCTAAACCTTGGGGCTGAACCTGCAAGAAATCTTTAACCGTTTGTACAGATTTTGCCTTTTCTTCCATTTTCTTCATTACCTGCTGGGCAGGTGTACCAAACAAACTGGTCTTATCCATAGGAGCATCTAATAACTTAGCTTTAACATGATCCGTAAAACTTGTTCCTTCAACCATGCATGTCTTCTTATCACTGTGCCAGTCATGGCTGATCTAAATGAAGCCTCCAGTGCATCATAGCCACATTTTAAGGAATGGTTACTAACCTGTTGTATGTTATTTACCATTTCTAATAGATTTTCTTATCTATAGAGTCATCAGAGGATAGCTTTTAGTTAACTGATCAAGCATAAACTCTTGGTATTGTATCATGTGAAACTGACAGTTTAAAGCTCTAGCTGAGAGAGTAGCAGAGGTGTAAACCTTTTGCCCCATCTGTCTAAAGACCTGGCTTCCCTTTCAGAAGGAATAGGGTTTTTGCTGTGGTTGAGGCTACTGCCTTAGGCCCTGGGATATAGTTTCGGGTCTGCAAGAGGGGCCTTGTATAGGTGATGATGAGTGTCTGGCACCCTGTAAAATCTATCTGGTTTGGCAGGTGCTGGAGGTAAAGAATCTGGTGCAGTGCAAACATCATTAAATGCATCGTCCACAACAGAGGACAGGAGGTATAGCTAAGGGCCTGTGTTGTGGTAGGTGCAGAAAAGTCCTAAGTCTTTTCTGGAGTCTGAAAATCCTGTTCCTGCCATTGGAATTGTTCTCTCATGGCATGTAAGGTTTCCCCAAAGGAGAATTCTTCTGGTGGGGAAGCAGCTGGAATGGATTCTTCAGCATCTGAGTCCTCAAAATTGGAGAAAGGAGCCTCTGGCTGGTCTGTAATATCTGAGTCTTCCGCAGAATCATCAGAGGACACAGGCTCGAGGGGCTCTGCTCTAGGTCTCTTTTCTGGGGGCTGAGAGGCCCTGTCTGGGTGAGATTGAGATCCCCTAATTAAGGATATTAAATCTTCTGCCAGAGTAAGCATTTGTGAACTAGAAGAGGGCCTGGTTGAGGGGGGTTTAACAGGCACTGACTTAGTAGATTTGGCTGCTTTAGCCCTGGCGAAGGCCTTAATAGACATGGCTGCAGGAGGCCTAGCAGCACCACGTGCTGGGGTAGAGACATCCAAAGGGATGGTGTCTGATAAGTCACTAGTAACCACTGTAGTAGGTAAAATTTCTGAGGCCGATTCAAGTAAGGTAACCGGAACCTCAGTAGTAGTCATTGATTCGGCTGTATTCTGATCAGTTTTCTCGGTTTCGGCCGAAACCGAGACACTCGCGGTTTGCTTAACCATGGTTTCGGCCGAAACCGCGGACCGCGAGCGTCGGTCTTTCTCTTTGCGTTTTTTAACAATTTGGGTAGTCGGAGGATCCGACGGCATAATGTACGCAAATTCAGAGCCGAAAAACTGTTCAGCAAACTCCGACCGGCGTCTAAGCGTTCGTCGGTTGAAAGAAGCACAGGCCAAACAGGCTGCTACGTCGTGGTCTGGGCCTAAACAAGGCAAACAGTAAGAGTGGAAATCTTTATGAGGTATTTGTTTCCCACAAGTTAAACAGTTATTGACTTTTTCTGACATCGGCTGAGGCAAGAAGGAGTCCCCAACGGGTTAGTAAACCTTTAGAAGTCTTCGAAGGTGGATTCGGTAGTAGTAATCTCTGGACCTGACCGACCGGGACTTGCGATCAGCTTCTGCTTGAGCCACGCGCAAGAAAGACTGAAGAAAATGGCGTCGGCTGATGCCTTTATACCCGAAGACCAGCAGAGATGGCGTCGGGTGAAGTGCGACATCAGCCGAAGCCGGACCCGGACTTTGGAATCCGGCCGACCGAAGGGCTGCCTGACGACAGGACAACCCAGTTGTTATGACTGCAGATGCATCCATGAAGGACATCTAGAAGAACCGTGGCGGACATGGATCCCAATAGTTGCAGGACCATTCTGGCTGGGGCTTTGGATCTGGGAAGTAAGGCTCGAACTTGAGCCTGTATGGTTTGTATCCTGTCTGTAGGTAGATAGACTCGCAATCGGTTTGAGTCTACCTCTACCCCTATGAATCTTATGCGTTGAGATGGCAGCAACACAGACTTTGGCCAATTGAAGGTGATTCCAAGGGAATTGCCCAGTGATATTGTGGCTTGTAGGCTCCGCAATAGTAGATGCTTGGAGGTGGCAGTTAGGAGCCAGTCGTCTAGATACGGAAACACCTGGAATCCTAGACTTCTCAGGTGAGTAGTCACGACCGCCAAACACTTGGTGAACACCCTGGGGGCTGTGGTGAGACCAAAGGGCAGCGCGCGGAACTGAAAATGACTGCCTCCTAGGCTGAAGCGCAGATGTCTCCTGGACGCTTGATGTACCATGATATGGTAATACGCATCCTTGAGATCTATGGAGCACATCCAAACACCTTTCTCCAGCAATGGGAGAATGATTTGTAGGGTGACCATTCGGAACTTGGACTTTCTGACTGAACGGTTTAGAATGCTGAGGTCCAAAATGGGTCTCAAGTCCCCGGTCTTTTTTGGCACCAAAAAGAATCTTGAGTAAGTCCCTAATCCGATCTGGTTTGCGGGGACCAGTTGGATGACTCCTTTTTGCAGCAGCTTTGAAACTTCTGAGGCTGCATTTTCCCGTTGACTGGGTGGCGGGTCCGGGATTTATTTGGACTGAGGTGGAGAGTGAGAGAAAGGGATGGTGTAACCTCCGGCGATAATTCGAAGCACCCATCGGTCCTGAGTGATACCTTCCCAGGCTTTTAGGTGCTTCGAAAAACAACCCCCGACTGGCTCCGGAGCTGCACAGTCGGGCAATCCCTCAGGGACTGTGAAAAGCTGAAGAGCCACGAAAGGACTCGCGGTCTCCACTGTTGCGAGGGCCTCTGCCACCTCTGGGATGGCGTCTTCCATAAGAATTTCCCCCTCCCCTGCCTCTGGAAGGGGGATCATCCTGCTGTGAGGGGTAAGACTTCTGAGATCTACGGAACCACATTTTCCCTCCTCTTTTAGCCTTGGGGTAAGGCCGAAAGGGAGTGGAAAATCGTGCCCCTACGGCAGTCAAAGTCTTACCTTCCTGCTCGCAGCGGGTCAGTGTGTCCTTTACCTTGGCTCCAAACAGGGAGGACCCATCAAAGGGGGCGTCGGCAAAGGAAGACTTAAAGGCCTCCGCAAAATGACACAGGCGGAGCCAGGCTTGTCTCCGTAGAGCAATGCCTGCACCCGCTGCTCTACTCGCCCCTTTGGCCGCATAAGAAATGAGCCTCATTGAGTTTGAAATGGACGATAGTGTAGCCAGCTGAGAGCCAACCGTCTGGGCCAGCTCCTCAGGCAGGTTACCCAAGAGGGTATCGGAAAGTTCTTTAATCAGATCCCTCTGAAATCTGGTAAAGTGCATGAGGTAGTTCAAGGACCTTAATGTAAAGGCCGCTGAACTTAGGGAGCGCTTACCGTACCGATCAATGCTCCTAGACTCCTTATTAGGAGGATGGACGGACGTCGAAGCCTCTGCTACATCTTGCTGGGTAGCAGATGCCACCACCAAAGCATCTACAGCCACACCTTTAGTTAGGAACTCTTTTTCAGGGGGTGCTGACAGGAACTTATTAGGACGAGCAGGCACCGGTTCCACAGAGTCTGGGTGTTCCCACGCCCTTTGACAGATCAAGTCCAAGAGCTCGTCGAAGGGCGGAGACACCCAGGAGGTGGAGGGCTGAGCCCCGAAGGCCTTAAGGAACACCGACTCATCAGCAGAAGGGGGTTTGGATTGCCAGCCGCCTCGTTGTTTAAGGGCTTCCAGGATGTCTGCAAAGGAGACATCATCCGAGGACGACTTAGGGGACCCTTCAGTGTCTGATGTAAGAGACTCATCAGGGGAGTCGACGTGCTTCCTCTTGCACGATCTTTTCCTGGGGGGTTCCTCCGAAGAAGCTTCAGAAGGACCTCCAGGAGGGGGGGAAACCCCAGTGGGGGTAACCTCAGGCCCCGGGGCTCCGCTGTCTAAGGACAGGGGGACTGCCAAAGACCCAGTCTCGGTATGCAGGGAAGGAGCTGGGGAGACCGTGGAGGTAGCCAAAGATGATTTGGCTAACGCACTCCTCATAGCCCTGAAGGCGGGACCACCAGAATCCTGGGAGGGTCCCACCTCCGTGGCCACGACGGTAGACGGCACTCCCGCCGACCGAGAGGAAGGCTTGGGACCGAAAACATCAGTCCCGGCATCCCCGAGGCCGACAGAAGAAGTCCGCGTACCGAACTCCGACTCAAGAGCCGGAGTTGGAGTAAGGGTCGGGCCCAACCCTAAAACCTCCACCGGTTCCACCAGCACCAATGGTGCCGAGGCTGTTGGAGGAGGAACCATAGTAGCAGGGTGGACCATCGGCTCCGAAGCCGAATGGGCTGGAGCCGAAACTAACTTTTGGAACACCGGAGACTGGAAGAGTCTTAGGAGCACCCTGTCGATGTCCGAATCAGACATCTTGGAGGATCTAGATGATACCGATCTGGTCTGAACCGATTTCTCTATTGGCTCCATAGGACTAGAGGTCCGGCTCCGAATGGATTCTATTACTATCGGTTCCGAGGGAGATCTCAAGGCAATTTCCCTCGGTGCCGATGAGGACTTCGGCGCCGAAGGGGAAGAGTCTGAGCCGGCAACCCTATCGGCTCCAATATCAGTGGAGCCGATGAAGGTGACCCGCCTCTCGATGCCCCAGTCCTCGGCTCCGAAACCAGAGGGGTCGAGACTGGAGGCATCGAGGCAGACTGTTCCGCCGTCGGCTCCGAAGTCCGTGGAGCCGACGGAGAAGCCTGCCTAGGTTTTTTGGCAGTCGGTTCCGACAGAATGGTCGGAGCCGACGCTTTTTTCTTTTTTGAAGGAGAGGGAGAAGAAGATAAAGCCTCCTCGAAGGATGGCTTAATCAACCCTTTAAGGATTAATTTGTTTTTCCTCTCCTGAAGGACTCTTGATGAGAAGGCGTGACACACGCTACAGGACTCTTGTAGGTGCTTGGCGCCTAAACAATAAACGCACGAGGAGTGGTCGTCCGTTATGGACATCTTATAACCACACCTCGCGCACTTTTTAAACCCAGAGGGTCTATGCTCTTTAGACATGTCTAATAAACTAGTAGGATCAATAATAGACAAAAACTAGCGGTTTAAAGTTCAAAAAATAAAGTTTTTTTGTTTTTTGTTTTTTTTTTAAATCAACGATATAGTTACACAAAACACAGAAAAGGAGAGTCAAGACCCTCTAACTTAAGCAGGTACTTGACACACAAATAAAAAGCTAGAAATAGCAAATAGGGGAAGGCCCCTCTAACTTAAATGGGAAACCTTCCCTTAACGAAAAAACAAATTCCTCAACAAAAATATTCAAACGCACTCGTATCACAACAATAGCTGTTAAAACAGCTTTTGGGTTCAAAATAAGCAAATTCCTGACAGGAAAAGCCTGAATAAAACAGTACTTAGCCCAGCCAAGTTGAGACCACGTCGTAGCTTGTAAGTGGCAAACGAGATCTGGGGGATTAGTGGTGGTGCATCCTGGGATAAGAAATAGCTCAGCCAATAAGAGGCCTCGCTCTATAGTATAGCGTGCCGAGTCGGAGCCGAGGGATCAGCTCCGAGCCCATCAGTTCAGAATGTAGGCGAGATAGGATCACATAACATCAAAGGTATCGTCTATTGGCATGTACAATGTACAATAACAGGATACATATGGCTTGTAGTCACGGGATATTGTAATAGCACAATAGCTAATCTAAATGGAATGGCTACTCAAGTAACCATGCACAAAGGACATGTAATAGCTTTGCAGGTACATAGTGGGGTACTATGCAGTCTGGCAAGTCTATGTGTAAGCACAACTACAGTGTTCACACCAGCGGCACCTCTCTAGGGTAGTGTCCTGTGAACAGCAGAGCCATGTATTACCTGCACCTCTGCACAGTACAGCCACTGCAGTGATCCCTGGCGTACATGTGTCTCCCATCCACCAAGTGAGGTATCACATGAACGGTGCTACTGAGTGCCCCTGAGTGATGTACATAGGAATCATGTTCCAAAGCATGGTGAGTGTCCGGTTTGGGAATGTAACCCTCAAGCACATCCCACTCATGGTTGCGTGTGTTCTCATATCCATGAGCACGTTGCTCACAGTGGCTTTTGCTTATGTCGCGTATGTAGAGTATATCCATTAATATTGTTGTGGACATGGGCCCTGTCTGTTCAGCAGAGGTCACCCCTGAGTATGTAGTAAGCAAATGTGTACAGATGTGGTGTCCGTAGTTCAGCCGCATACTTTAACTGTCGGAGCTCAATAAACGTCATGGCGTGTTAATGTTGTGGTACGTAAAGCCATAGCTGTTGTGTAAGGTACAACCTAAACGGGGTGTTGTACCCTTGAATGTGTGTATACGTCTGGAGTTCAGAGGTACAATGGGTGCCTATGTACCAGCTACACACCAAGTACAGATAAGTGTGGCCACGTAGAAGGATATCCACGCCACAGTGGCAATATGGTAATCACAGGAGTGGGTGCGACATATGTGTGTACTACGAACATGTACAATGTGACATGTATGTAGGGGACTACCACCTATGTGATAGTCAGTGGGTGAATGGTGTAATGCAAAGGGGATGTTCATGCACCTTGTGTCATGCAGCTTGAGGCCATGACATTGATATCAGGTATCCGTCACAGTGACACCCTTATGGATGGAGTCAGTATCAGCTGATGGAGCAATCATGGCGCTTTGTATGCAGTGGTCTGTAAAGCTAGGCAGGGAAAGTCCCTCTGTGCTAGCCTGTACCTCAGGGAAGCATATACCGAACATGAGAGGCCCTATGACTGAGGACTGTGGTATGCAAAGTGTAACTGAAATACAGCAAGTACTATGGTATGCTACCCTCATTGTGTGTGCCCTGTTCATGAGCCACTTTGCATAACATCCTGAGACATAGGGTTCGATGTGCAGGTGTATGTGTATGTTGTCAATACCAGAATGGAGAACGGTGCTGAAAGGCAATGAGAGGACAATGTAGGCTGCATGGACCCCCATACCGTCATCAACTACCCTGGTAACTGTATGAAAGGAGTCCACCAGGTGTAGGAGCCATGCTCTGGCCCTAACAAGTCCAACCTGGGTGGCATCAAGGGACCGGAGCCCAACAAAGTCTCTGTGAATGACGACCATGATGATGTGCCCCATAGCTGTGCAGAACAGTCCAGTCAGGTGTGCAGAACAATAGTCTCACTCGTGCATTGTGGCGCCACCTGTGTGGAGTGTGTTAACTGTTGCTGTGTGCCATTCAGGGGCCACAATGTCTGATATAAGGCTATTACTGAATATGGTGGCCTAGTGGGGAGACATGTCATTCAGAGGCTTGTGGACATCACAGCCTGGGATTTTGGAAGGTCACATGGGGCCAGTGTCCCAGGACATATAGAGTGCAGGTTAGTATTGTGTAGGTGTGACCGCAGGGACACCGCAATGTTCCTGCATGGATTGTGGCCCTGTAGGGAGTGAGAGGGTGTAATGTTAGCAATGAATCCATCCGCCAGAATGTTGCCAACATCACCTGGTTCTGTAATGTTCCTGAGTAACTGCTGTATGTGAGAGCAGATGTGGGTATTGCCAATGACTACTGACATACCACCATAATGCCTTGTGGTACACCCCGGAATGTGTTGCAGTAATGTTTACGTAGCTAGTTTTGGAGTATGTGATGAGGGATCCCGTGGCCCTACCGAGGCTGACCAGTGAGCTACCCCACCCATGGGATTGTACACCATTGTGCAACAGCCTCCACCTGTTGTTGTAAATTATGTCCATGGAACTGGACCCCCAGAGTGGCGTCTGTTATCTGGTGGGTATCATCATGGCTCTGTGTGGAATAGCATGATCCATGCAGTCATGTACGTGGTAATGAAGTGCACTGGGGTATGTTTCAGGATTTGTATGTGCATTGTCCATCTGCAAGGGTGTCATGACATTAACTACCGCTGTCATAAGACGTCTGTAGTAGGTGTTGTAGTACTCATGTACTGTGTATGCCGTGAAGGGTGTGGTGCCGGGATGTGGCTAACAAGGGTGATTAGCATATGTTTGGAATACATCAATGAGGGGATAACCCCAGGTGTGGAACACCAGTCACATGTTGGTAGTGTCAAGGATAATGTTGGTCTTGGAAGTGGTGTGTAAGGGTTGATCCAGCTGAGTGGAGGTTATGAATCACAGACAGCGCTGGCCTAATGTGTCGGTAAATGAGTGGCTATCCCATTGAAGTGTGGGGTAGTGTCAGTCTCACATCTGTAGTATCTGTCTGAGCCCTACTGTCCAGTACACCAACAAATGAGGTCTGGTAACCATGGGGTATGCTGTTGAATCCGTAGCTTGTTACAATGTGTATAGCAGTTCTGGACACAGTTAGATGCACGTGGAGCACCTCTGATGCATTGTGCCAAGTAACTAGCCAGGATGTGTGTACAACATAGTGGAATATGGGAACACCTCAGCCGTGGGTGTGCCAGTCCAGGTACATGCCTGAAAGGTATGGTCTGTGTATAACCTGTCATTGCAGGTGTGCCCTGCAGAGCCTAGAGGCAGATCCCAGTCATTGCAGATATGTTGAAGTGGTGCATTATAAGGAGTGCCTTGCCTGCGTGCATCAGAGATGAAGATGTCAAGCATTGCGTCACATGACCCCATGTTTTGCTTGCCAGTTCCCATTCTGGTGGTGACTGTTATTGGAAACTGTGCAAGACAGGCAGTATAGAAGCAGCAAGAGCCTTACATGTGATCTGTACTCCCAGGGCTGACAGGTGCAGGTCATCTGTGCCAAAGCATTGTGTTGTTTGACCATGTCAGTCAAAGTGGACAGATACCAGATGCCTGTGGAATGACAGCAGAAGTATAGTCAACTGTTGAAGTGACACAGTCAGTCGTTGTACAGTGGTATCATGAATGCATAATGCTCCCCAGGGCTTGGCCCACACCTTCAGGGCTACAAGACTGGTGAGCTATTGCATGCCCCTGCACACGTAGTCTGTGAAGTTGCATCTCAGGGCAGTCACACTAACATGGAGAATGACAGTCACATTGTACCTGGTGATGTGTGGCATGGGTGCATAGGTTATGTTGCAGAACCAGTTACCCGACAGGAAGATGTAAGTGACTATCGCCTTGTGTAGCCTGCTAAGTGGAACAGCAGTGTGACCGCCTACAGAGTCATCTATGACAGGTGTGTTGTGTATGTTATAACACCCTATTGGCTGTATGTGATGGGCATTCATGAGTCTGTGGGCTATAAGTTGGTGTTGTTGTGTTTGGTGATGGGGACTGCCTTTGGTGCCTACACAGAGTATGGAGAGGTACTGCACAAGTTGTCCTCGTATGTGTGGCCTGTGGTGGAGATCTTGTGAGACTATGTGATGAGTGGGGTGTGTTGCGAATGTTACACATCCCCACATTACTGTCAGGTGCAGTCAGGGTTGGTGACAGCATTACCCCCAGCAGGACTGCATATGTGCATCCCCCACAGGCTGTAGTGTCATATGTTGGGAGGTGAGCATTGACTGTGTACATGAGACAATAGCTCTATTGCCACATGTACGACATATTCATCATATAGACTGGCACTAGCACTGGTACTTGACAGTTGGACATGCCTGTATATACAACCATGTCTCACAAGATATGTGAGTTATGTGTGTACAACAGCTGTTGTACTGTAAGCAAGCTGGAAATTTAAGGACAGACAGTGTACCTGTGAGAAATGGTGTGGAATGGGTGCTATATTAATCAGTAGCTCATGATGTGCTCACAAGTTCTGAACAAGTGCTGAGCATGAACATACAATACAGATAGGGTGTTGGATAATATCAACCCACAAGTGGTGACGACAGTCATAACTGGTGGCACCACACTATAACCCTGCTGAGTATGGTCTGCAAGTCCATGAACCGTTATCAATGTAGATGTTAGCAGTACAGATGTACATGACAGTACGGATGTTTGACTACAAATACCTTTGTATGTCACAGGAGTGTTCTACCAGTGGCCTGTTGACAGAATCACAACTATAGAAGGTGCCAGAGTGACATGTGCATATTATACCAGTGCCAGCTACAGTAAAACAGGGTTAATGTGTTGTACTCCACCCTCATTGCAGCCCATACCACACAGACAAATGTCAGGCATCTGTGTATGTAAGGATGCGAATGGCCATGACCTATGAGCAATAGCTGTCTCAGTGTTGTGAACAACATACAGAATGGGCTGTGTGGGTGAGGTGTGTGACATATGTGCACATTCTGATGGATGATATCAGCATTGTCACCGCTAGGTGAATATCCCTGTACCCATTAACTACCACCTAGGCTGTGGTCAACATTATGGACACTGTGTAAGGGATGGTGCTGTTCAGTACACCTCCTTGAGTTGGTGACGTCTCCAAGCCCCTTACATAGTCATACAAGGTACCCATGTCATGACAGGGTGCCATCCATGAGCACGGAGATCATTGGACAGGCATACACAGCACTCAGGTGACCAATATTGGATCACATATCACCTTTAAGGGGTATTGGCCATGCGTGGATGGGCGATACCAGCCTTCACAATCCTCACCTCCACTATGCAGCATGCTGTCTACCTTGCATAAAGACATTTGCTACACTATGTTGGACATGCTACATGTCCATATCCTGATCTAGAAGACATACGTCATGGACAGCCACCGTCCTATTACTAGGATCGCCACATGCTGGACAGATCCCTGTGCCATACATGTGACATATGCCTGCCATACCATGCAACCCTGTCCATCAAAGCTGCACATGTCCTCCCTGTCATACATGGTGTGATGGCCACATAGTAGATGTAGTATCAACTGTCTGGATCAGTAATGTGGCACTGATGCACCTCGCAGTGGCATAATGGCTGTCGGATACAGCTAGGAAACCTTGCCCGTACATGCTGTAGTTAATAACCATCCCTGCGAATGACGTCCGACTAGCCATTGTCCCATGTCTATCACATGTACAACACAGGCGATCTGTGGCAGGATGCTGAACAGCTGTACAGTGCTGTGTAGATGTATATGGCAAAACACATGCATGTAAAGGTTTACATGCGTATGTGTGCATTGTTACTGCTAAAGTCCATTAAGGCTGTGTATGTGTTGATATGTGACATATACACAGCATCAAGTTCAACAGCATTACCGTGGACACATACTGACATGTGCAGATAGGTAAGAACACCAGTGTAGGCAAACAGACATGCCCACATCAAGACAGCACTCACATGGAGTATGAACACTGTGATGAGGTGACACACATATATGGTGATGATATCCAATGCATAACGGGTGTTACATGTGTGACACAAACATGTCAGTCGCATCAGTGTCATGATGATTTGCAAAGATAACTGTTCAGATGTACTAGATTTACTAGAAATGTATGTGCAGCAGTATCTCTGAAACAGTGACCCGTCACCATCATTATGTCTTAAAGATAATGCCTTGTACATGCCTGCCAGCGTACAGCCACCAGGAGGATGATGTCCTCATCCCGTACCTCCATGAGAACTACGAGGTGTTGTTCAGCCATGTGCCACAGCATGCTCAGCAGTGGGACGACCTGTGGCAGGATCTTCGCAGGAGGGTGAACGATGTGGGTGGCCATAACTGCACCTACCAGCAGGTGCGCAGACACTGCATGGACTTGATATGACATGCAAAACAGTGTGCCACTGCAATCGCCAAGGAACAAGGTGGAACAGGTGGTGGGCCACCAACCCAGCCCCCACTCACACACACCGAGGAGCTACTGGCCAGTCTGGGGACACCATCAGAACAGCATCAACAAACACTAGCTGCCATCGTGGAGGTGGGTGCCTCCCAACCAATAAGCCTGGAGTTGCTTGGTAAGTCAGTACTGCACATATGGCTATTATATCCCATTTAGTTGCATGTGTCACTGTACATTATGTAATGTAACAACATATGCAAGGTATGTGGACACACATGCTGCATACTACAGTATGCTACCCTGTGTATGCACACATGTGCATACTATATGCTATTGTACAGGTGAATGTGTTAACATGCACAGTGCACCCTGTGGCTGTCATACAGTCATGGATAATTTTCATACTGCTGTGTCATCCCTACACAGGTACCTCTGGCGTGCCGCACAAACATGAGTCCGTTGCAGGTGAGACTGTCATCAGTATCAGGCATGTTAAAGCATAGATCTATTCGCCATGTGGCCAGTTAACACTTGCACACCTGATGTTCGTTCCAGTCACGAAATACAGGTCGCATCACCCATCATTCACACAGGCCACCCATGTGCAATATACACAGATGAAATGATACACCGACTTGAAACCACAGTATTTGTCATTGCTACATGTGTGGTCAGCTGTGCATACAACGGTGGAGGTGTTCTACAATGGAGGCATATGTACTATACACTGAACAACATGTGTGGTATGCAAACAGTACCACACAGTGAGCTGTGATATGGGCAGCCCACAGGTGTCACCATTGTGTTATATGCCCCTGCATTGGGTGCACACATTGTGATGTGCCATCTGACATGTCCCAGAGACGTAGTGTTCTGGCTGCAATATTGTCACACTATCCCATGACCCATACCCCACATACCAAACATACAACCCGTTGTCTGCATAGCCCTGTGGATGGTGGCATATCTGACATCTATGGGTGTATGTCATATGGGACAACACAGACATGTGAGATAGATGGCCATCACACACATTTGGCCAACACATTTGCACACATGGCCATGGGGGATGGCCAGAGACATGTAGCCACATAGTAGATGTGATTGGGTATACACCCTGTTGCACATTGTCCACACATGGTCCAATTATAGCCTTAGTTGACTGATTATACAGTTGATGTGGTACACTGGACATCCTAAAAGCCTGTGCACAGCTAGTGGAGGTGTCACTGAAGTCTACCATATAAGATCTGTTGAACATCACAACTGTGTCATAGCATGACAGTAGTCACCTGTACAGCTTCCACAGACATTGAAACCACATCAGGCCACAGATACTGTGCATTTCCCTTGCTGCTGTAGGACATCACCATTAGCGGTGCACCTCGTGTGTGTGGTACATCAATGTCATGTGGGAAATGGTGAATTGACAAGTCCGCTATATGTGGACATGGTTGCCAGGCAGCTAAGACTCTGTAGTTGTGCAGGGGTGTCATCTGTAGGTCCTCCAGTGACCTGTCACATGACAGCATGGTTTGGTGTGTATACACCTCAGCATCATGGGTCACAATCCACAGTTATGTCATGGGTATGCATACAGTTATGGCTATGCAATGTGTACATATTATGCACTGTATACCAATATAGACGCCTCATGATGCCATGCAATGACACAGTGTCTGTACTTCACACTGTACAGCAATGTAGACGGCTCACACTACCCTTCCATGCTCATGCACATTTGCTAAACATGCATTCTATCTGTAGGGCAAGCAGACAACACCGCAATGAGATGCCCATTATGACGCTGTACATGTGTCAGGACACCATTGTGTCAGACATGTATGCATGTTAATGCACACGTCAGCAGATTACATGTCAAGGTCACGTCAGCCATGTGTACTGTTATCCTGTTCTGGTCCACATGGTGTATCACCGGGATGCATGCATACTACCATGATTGTGTGAACTGCATGGCTACTGATATGACAACTGCTTGCTGTAGTGTGCACCCCAGGGAGGTATGCTTACTAACACTATTAATGTCTGAGCTGCATGCCATCTGCTGTATCACAGGCATGCTGTCAAATCACATGTATGGTGTGTGTGTGTGTCTATTGTAATTTAGAGTCTTTCTTTGCATTCACAGGTGATGTAGGTACGTTACCCTCCTGCGGTCCATCTGATGTTAGTGTCCCCAGAGATACTAGTAGTGATAAACATATGCAGGAGGTACAGGCAGGGTTGTCAGGGGCTGAATCTGTGCCAATAGTTGCCATCCCAGCTATGGCCCCTCTTCCCCACACACAGTTCTGCTGCCAACACATACCGCATCACCAGTGGCCATAGAGGAAGGAAAGTCAGCGTCTGTTAGAGTGGAACAGGAACATGTGTTGGCTACAGAAGGTGTCTCTCCACACCATGGTGTCAGTGTAATGACTGCAGATGTGCCACACAGGCATGTGGCCGGTGCTGCTCGTAGGAGGACCTCTGGCAGACATGCACCTGCAGGACAGAGTGCAGCAGCTGGTATCATCAGACGCATGTTCCAGACTGTAATGGCGAAACAGGCACATGCTGAACAGCAGAACAGAGAAGGGCAGAGGCTGCAGAGGGCAGCTATCCGTACCCTAAATGACAACATCCAGGCATTGGCAAATGCTCAACAGCAGATTGCTGATGTTCTGGACAGGTGATTGGGTGACATGGTCGGAATCCTTGACCGTGACATGGCAATCCACGAGCGTGAGCTGTCTGTGCTGGAACATCTGGTAGGAGTGAGGCGTATGCCATGTGGACGTAGGCCAGCTACACCACCTAGTGCAGGTCAACGTGGGTGTGACACCTCACATGCCTGCTCCCATAGTGCCGGTAGCAGTAGCAGTGCAGCTAGTGCTGCGCTGTCCACACCAGGACACAGCAGGCCACATGGACGTGGCCCTGGACGTTCCCAGCGGGGACATGGTTCCAGTGGACATGTGTCGTCGGACAGTAGCCAATCTGTACCTCCGCGTGGTAGTGCCTGTGCAACCCCTGGCAGGCACAGGTCACGTGGCCGGACACAGTGAGCTGTACAACCTGGTCTGTACAATCTCGAGCTGTCAATAATACCCCTGTGTAGGCCTCACAAAAGGCAGAACTGTGTGCACACATACAAGCACACAGCAAACAAATCTGTAGGGCACCATAACACCCACATGCATACTGAACAGACATGTCCAATCATATCACCGGCCCTTGCCCACACACATGATGTCATCCATTGGTGCAGCCTATGCCCTTGGCAAACATTATCACCCTGTGCATATGATGAAGCTTGTGCTGCATCCCTGTCATCCACACAATCGGTGCAGGCACATGCTCAAATGGTCTGATGCACAGGGCGAACAGAATAGTGAGAAGTGTATATTACATTAGTTGTGTAAGAATAGTGAGAGAAGTGTATATTACATTAGTTGTGTAAGAATAGTGATAGACATGTATATTACATTAGTTGTGTGCTGTTGACACGCACCAGACATATCATGTAGTACAGGTTTAGCATGCATTGTTATATGTTCACAGTATATGTCTCGGTAACAACAGTAACAGCATGTTGGTAATGATGCCCTGGTTCCCTCTTTATGGTCTACTTGCATGTGCCTACAGGTAGCAGTGTTTGCAGTCTATCATGTGTAACTGTGGATTACTCACAGGCACATATGGCAATATCAGCATGCCATACCTAGCCTCAACCTGACTGTTGGAAAGTCTAACATACACAGATTACCACACATACTGATCCAGAAGCATGTGGGCAGTTTAATAGGCTACAGTGGCTAGAGACGTGACATCCATACCAGGTCACATCATAGGTATGTTGACATGGTGCAGGGGTTCTACACAGTGGTCTGGCCAATGATAACGTTAGAGGCCACTTGATAGCATGAGGCCTCACTGTGTAGCAGTAATACCCTGTCACATTACAGGAACATGCCTACACTCACGGGGTCAACAACACTATAACGCACACCCCATAGTGTTGAGGTGAGGACCCTTGCCTATGTGGTCATCACCCTCACAGTACTGTGCACCCACAAGACGCGACACAGAGAAAGAACATGTACAGGCAGCCAGTATGGCCGAGACCGATGGCATCAACAGGGTAATAGACTGCATCACCTTGAGGGGTTAGGGATCCTGTGTGTTCTGTATGGTAGCATACACCCTCACTCCATGCACCAGACAGCCATACATACATACACACACACACACACACACACACACACACACACACACACACTGTGGAGACCATACATACACATATGGATAGCTGATGTGTGTGATACACACACCACACCTGCCTACGTCATGCTTTCCACACTGCAGTATGTACAGATCTCTACAACAGTGTACAGGGGTGTGTAACAATTGGGATGTATTCCCCACCATATGTGGCATATATGGTCACACAAGCAAACACACATGGCAGTACTGTGAATGATACACCTGCTATACGATGATACGTCTGACAGACATGCAGCAGTATTGGCCGCATTATGTGTACCAATGCCATGTCCGGCAATTGTGCTGCTATATGCACACGGGAGGATGCAAGTGTTACAGGTGTCAAATGACGTACAGTCGGTAACACCTGATCGCTGTGTAGGTTTTATGTCTTCACCGTCAAGTAACAGTAACATAGCGTACTGTTTGCACATGTAATGGTAGGATGGTGTGTGACACACCTGTGAGCCATCCCGGGCAAACATCCATCTACACAGGTGGATCACCACTTTATGTACACACATCCATCCATACCTGATGTACATCCTACCGTACTGTCAGTATGTCACCATATACAGGTGTCAATGATGGGGTTGCATTGCAACTGTATGTTGTAGTTAGGCACAGATGAGTTACTTACATCAGCTACTGCACATGCAGGGTAGCTGCATGCACACTACAGATTGTACATGTGTGTTGGTCCTACATGCCTGTCATGTAGCCATGTTTGTATGCATTGCAATTGGTGGACATGTGTGTTGACATACATAACACATGGACTGTTGTATGATATGATGGGTGTCATGGGTAACTAGTACAGAGGGAATGTGTCCTCGGTCAACATTGCTACCTCATGTACTGTTAGCATTCAAAAGCCATGGACCCACCTTCTATTTGCGTGCGTATGATTGCTGTAGCCACTTGTCTGCACGGAGGACAGCAAAAGCTATGCTATGTTGTACATATGTGTTGTGTGTGTGGTCCGTGCACATATCCACTGCAATTACATGTATGACATACCCAAACATGTGTGTTCGTTGGTGTACAGCGACGGTCATCTGTCACAGCTGAGTAAGACCAAGGGCCCCTGGTATGTGTGGAACCGACCTGGTTATGTACAGTGGTATCAATGAAATGCATAACATATGATGGAACCATGTCGGTACATGTGTAGTCTGCACAGTTGCTGCAGACCTATGTACAGTCCCACTGGTCATGAGTCACATGGTGTTGTGTTAATGTATGGCTGTGAATTGCTGGTCCAACAACATGGTGATGTCTGAGGGCTACATTGTAGACTGCAGTGTGTACCTCTGTGATCTGCACCTGAGACATCTGTGATGGCTCCTGAGTGTGTACTGGTCAATACATGTGAGTGGCCTTCATGTATGTGGGAACAGTAATACCATACTGTGCCCTTCCGTGTTTAGTATCCGTGTGCATGCAAGACGTCCCTTTGCAACTGCTAAGTGTGTGAGCATGTCCAGTATGCCATTGTGTAGATGGACACACAGCACATTTCAAACGGACATGTGATACTAAGCGTGTGGGCATGGCCAGTGACACCTTGTGTCGGTGATGTTCCTCTGTGTATGGGCATGGCCACTGACATCCTGTATAGCGATGATGGTCATCCAGACGACAGATGTCCATTTTCAATGTCACGATGGATACCTACATTGAACACACTGGTTGACTGTCTTGAAGGGTGTACTGTCTGTGGCGTGTCCCGTATCTATGTAGTGTTGTTGTAGTGCTCCACAGATATTTAGTTGCCCCGATCACACCACTGCCGTGTGTTTGTCTACGTCTACCTTGGGACAGTAATATGCTTTCAGACTGCTCACTCTCTATACATTCCCTATCAGCATCCTTGCCTTTGTGGATGATGTCACCCACCTAGAAGTATGCCTCTGAGAGTGCTGTGTTCAGTAATCTTGGTAGCGCGTTCTGTAAATGCGTAATGCTGTAGTGTGATAAGGTAGTTAGGTGTACGTTCGACTCCCAGCCCTGCCAAGTGTGTGTGTGTGTGTGTGTGTGTGTGTGTGTGTGTGTGTGTGTGTGTGTGTGTTTCCAGCTTGCCTGGGGACACAGTAATGCTTTTAGACGCCTCATACCACATACATTCCCTATCGGCGTCTTTGCCTTTGCGGATGATGTCACCCACCTAGAAGTATGCCTCTGGGAGTGCTGTGTTCAGTAATCTCAGTAGCACGTTCTGTAAATGCGTAATGCTGTAGTGTGATAAGGTAGTTAGGTGTACGTTCGACTCCCAGCCCTGCCAAGTGTGTGCCTCTGTGTGTGTGTGTGTGTGTGTGTGTGTGTGTGTGTGTGTGTGTGTGTGTGTGTGTGTGTGTGTGTGTGCGTTTCCAGCTGCCTGGGGACACAGTAATGCTTTTAGATGCCTCACACCACATACATTCCCTATCGGCGTCTTTGCCTTTGCGGATGATGTCACCCACCTAGAAGTATGCCTCTGGGAGTGCTGTGTTCAGTAATCTCGGTAGCGCGTTCTGTAAATGCGTAATGCTGTAGTGTGATAGGTAGTTAGGTCTGTGTTCTAATCCCAATCCTGCCATGTGTGTGTGTGTGTGGGTGTTTCCCACTGCATGACAACAGTACATTGCCTTTACACTATTCACTCTCCATAGAATCCGTACGGCATCTTTGCCTTTTATGCTGATGTCAGCAAGCTGGAAGTATGCCTGTGTGAATGCTGTGATCTAGTAATCACGGTAACACGTTCTGTAAATGCGTAATGCTGTAGTGTGATAAGGTAGTTAGGTCTGTGTTCTAATCCCAACCCTGCCAAGTGTGTGTGTGTATATATATATATATATATATATATATATATATATGTGATATAGATATGTATGTGGATATTAGCACTATTGAATGTGCTGCATTATCTGTACGTGATCACCTTGGATGTATCTAAATCTGCTATGGCTCTGTGATAGTGCACATACTGTGTGCTGTAGTGATCCTGGGTTATAATTGTGTAGTGACCAGTTATTTTGTTGCTGGGTATTACAAGGGACATTGAAAACAATGATAGTACAGCACCTTTAAACGGTCGTGTGCACATCTCAGCAACAGTCAGCAGTGGTTATTACTTTGGAGGATGAGTATGGCTCATATAACTATGTATTAAATGACAATACTATGCAAATCAAGTTAACATTACTGACTCCCGTTTATCCACAGGTTGTGATACAGATCCCAAGAATGTATGTGTATACATTTCCAGATGCAGGACTGGAATATTGTTGAATGCATGGAGGGGTGTCCATGGCCAGAAATGGCAATCTGTACAGCCTGGCAGGTATGGTCGGTGACTGTCCCACAACCTCCTGTATATGGCTGACACATGCTGAAACTGTGTACATGCAGACACACACACATAAAACAAACAGCTAGGGCTAACACATACACATTGCATCAACACTGGGCCATGCAAAAACTGTTGTCCCTCACACACACACACACACACACACACACACACACACACACACACACACACACATACATACACGTTGATTGGATGGCTCAATGACAGGCTCTGGAAAAGAAACAACATACCCTGTGTATATGATGACACCTGTGCCACCTCCTGTAATGTGTAACATTGATGCAGGAACAGACTAACATGGTGCTGATGCACAGGGTGGCTTTATAACACTCTATTAATGTTAAAATGTTGTTAATACAAAGTGTGATATTCTTCGAGGTGTATGTAAGCAGGCATGATGTATTACAGCTATGATCATCAATGTAGTATAGTTTACAGCACTGTTAATTCTGAAGATTTATTATCCATCCATGTGCCATTTGACTGACATGTGTAGTATTGGCAGCATGTGTTTCAGAGTGTGCAGTACGTGTGTGATGTGTGTAGTACAGATTTTCATGTATTCATTTGTGAACATGGTGAAAGTGCACTGTCTGCATGTACATGTGTAGTGGACACATTGGAATGGTGATATGCCCTGTACTATACACTGTTAACACTTCATAGTTTCTATTGGTAGCCAGTATGCATTATAATACACATATTGTTGTACTTGTCTACACATGTGTGTATGATATGGTTTTACACGGTGCTGTGGGTGATACTGTTACTATCTGTAATTGTTTTGCATTATGGTAGTAGACACAACCTCAACAGTCTGAATAACCAATTGTTATATGATATCTTCACAACTGACCCACACATGTAGGACACACAGTAGCATGTGGATCCTTCATGTACTACACTATACCAGTAAGCACTGGTATTGACTGCCACACTTTGCTGGGTCCATTACTGTTTGACATATAGCCATGTTAGTTACAAGCAAAGACAAAAGGGATATTCCTGTCCACATCTGAAAATCCATACTGTGGCCTACAATGCATTCTGCACATGACACAGTTATTCTTCACAAGGGTATCATACAGACAGATACGTGTTATCCAACCCATGCTGTAAACCTATAAGGCTAAAATGAGTTAGTCATCCACATTTACTACACATACTATATCAACAGTAACACATAGGTATTAGACCCCAATATGTATAATGGGTAACAAGGTGTACATATGGACAAGTGCTATGTCATTTGTCCTTTGATATTAGCATTTACAATGGTATTTTGAAGTACATCACTGTATCACATAAGCAATGAGAGGTTTGCATGCATATCCACCAAGGTGGTTGTACAACTATGATGAATGTCCATTATTGACAGTCTTTGCTGTGTTTGAACTGTTCTGCAGTAAAACACATACATGAACAGTCACTCACACTATCTATATAAACTGTCGTGTGTGTGTGACACAGATGACCTAGGCCACAGACAATTCTGGTACATGTAGTTGACAAGTGCTTTAATGCTCCACCAGATGTGTCCAGGCACCAGAACTGTGACTTGAGCAGCACAAATACATGCTAGATTACATTTTCTGTTTGTGCGTGTACCTCATTATGGCATTCCTGTTCATGTGTGTGTGCATTTCTGATGTGTGTCATCAGCCACAATTGAACTGCACATCCAGCATCCCCCACTAGGTGACCATGAGGGTTGTCCCCATTGCCAAATGTTTTGTACAGCTGCCTCAGATGCCACATATGGGAAGCACTGCAGCTTCCAGGGCAACCAGCACACACATTCAGTATTAAAGCGCACCATACTCCAGGCCTTAACCAGTATGTGAGCCTTAGATCAGTCCTGAAGAAAAGAAGTCTGAAATAATATAACGTTTTTCTTTATATACTAATGACTTCCTTGGAAAACTTTTAAGTGTAAACATCTGAGTGGAACTTCTATACCTTGCTTGACCAATGGTCTTTTCTTTCAGGGACTCCTCTTTACTGAATCCACTGTTATCGTGGTATTTTAAACCCTTGGTTGTAACGTCATCACTATTTTTAACGTCTTTCTAAGTATAAAATGATGCTTATATGATAAGATATGAACTTATATTACTGTTTTTAAGTATTATTAAGAGCATTTTTGTCATTAGTATTTATATATTTACATATTTATATATGTGTACTTTTTATATATTTTTATATATTACATATTTTGACATTCGAGGTATCTAACAAGTTACATTATGTCTAGACACATATATATTTATGCACTTTATAATGTGTTATTTTTTAATACCTAGGATATTCAATGTTCATAGATATGGGATGCTGAGCATCGGGGCCATTTGAATATAGTTTATAAGATAAATTTATATCAGCTTTGTGGCTATGGCTATATATTATGTTAAGTAATGGTTAATTTGACGAATAATTAGTAATAAATGATAATTTAAAAGATCTATATACTGTATTTTATAGATTAACTATTCTGGTACAGCTATGCATATATATTAATATAAATTATGTATATATATATATATATAAAAAATATAACAGATATTATTTATATATTATTTTTTATATATTTTTTATATATTTTTATTATATGTTTTGATATAGAAAAATTTTTTTATTTATTATTATTTTTTTTATTTATTATTACTTTTTCTCTTTTTTATTTATTACTATGCTTTTGGTTTTTGTTTTTTGGCTAGATATATATAATAAATAAATAATACAATAAGTTTATATTTACATAAAGCAGCTTATTAAGGTGAAAGGCGTTTATTGTTATCAACTCCCATATATCTACTATTTATATATATAGTCATGTTTAACAAGTTATTTTATAAGTGCCTCTAACATTAAATGAGCACATATATTTTGGTTTTTTGGACAGGCTGTTTTTGCGGAAACAAACGCTTCTTTTAAGGGCTGTTCTGATTGAGGTTTTATTAGCAAATGCTATTAACGTCGAAATAATGTATAGCATATTGAATGTCATTCCGTTTTACTGCTTAACTTAATATGTGAACAGATGTGGGCGGGTTGACATTCACGAATAGAACTCTTGGGTTTTATAATGTCACTACCTACAAATTGTTATTGGTGTTTTTGGTTTATTTGATTTTATGCATGTATTTTATTTAAGTATACAATGATGTTAGACTCCTGTGATGTTTTTTAATGTTGAAGGGTCTCATATACTTGTGGTACACACATTTTTGACTTATTTTAAGTCAAACTATGAATCTGAGTAATGTGGGATACTAACGTTTTATGATGTTTTTCTACAATGAAATTTTCTTAGTATATGAGAGTTTAATTGTGATGAAGCTGTTTTACAGCAACAGGAAATGCATTTCTCGGCTTCTGTTGAACGTTAAGCACTACTTAGAATGTTTAATTGTATACTTTGCCTAATTAATTAGGATGCTGATTAGGATGCTAATTACTGAATAAGTGATTGGAAGTACTATATAAGAGCTCCTACATTTTACATAATTTAGATCTGAAGAAGCGTACAGTGTGTACGAGAAAGCGCTCATCTTTCCTGTTCTTTTGGTTACAAATAAAGAAGTGTTTTGTCTGCTACACCATCGTGGAGTTCCTCATTCTTGTTTTTTCTACTATTTTTTGCGCTTGGAGGTGAGGACCTTGGAGGTTTTATTGCTGGGATTGTGTTACATATACATTCAGTATTATGGGCGGGCCATCACACACAAACCACCACTTGATGAAGGGAAAGCCCTTGTGGTTGATGTAGGCCCTACCACGCTCACTGGCTGGTGCTTTGATGCATATGTGTGTGCAGTGTACTGCACCCAGTACTCAGGGTATTCCACTATTTTGTGGAAAAGACACATATTGCTGCCCAATACCTCACGGGAATTGGGGATATATACATGATCACTGACATGGCATTCATGAAATGGTGCAGTACCCTGGATGCTGATGTTTGTGAAATCCACATCATATCACCAGTTGATCTCTGGAAGGTACCTGTTGCTAGTATCCTTAGGGCAACACATACCTTGGTTTCCACTGGGATACGTTTCCCTCTGTTGGTTCTGTGTGTGAGACATGGCCTGCACGGCTCAACAATCTTCTGCAGGAGGTCTCTGTCCACTCTATAGCGTTCCACTATCTCCAGCTCATGTAGCCCCTGGAAGGTTACCCTGTGCCTGCACACTCTTCTCCGTCTACTCACTGTGTGTTGCTGAGCAGCATTCACATTGGCACAACCCTCAGCATGTTGCATATGTTGACGTATAATAGCAATGGCAGCCCCTAACATTATATTGTCTCAGTTAACCTTTTTCAGTTTTCACTTCTCTTAGTATACTACAGTGTTGCAGTCTGTCTGAGAAAAACATGGTGGAATGTTGTCTGTAGAGTTGTAAGTGCTGTGCTGCGCTGGCCTACTGTACTGGCTGTGTAATATGCTCATTCTGATTGTTTTCACCTGCTAGCTGTGGTAGTTCTCCTTGGTTAACTTACTGCTATTTGTTTACCTTCCTTTTCACTGTCTGTTTCTACAGTGAGCAGCGCCATGCATAGGGTCACAGAAAAGTGCACATCCGCTTCCACGCACGCACACAGGCTTATACATGCTTACAAACACTTACACTGGCTTACACGGGCTTCAACAATCTTACACTAGCTTACTCATTCTTCAACGCATGCACACATGCTTACTCGGGCTTACAGGCGCGCACAGGCGTGAACACACTGTAAGCAGGTTTGCAAGAAACTTCAGTGATATCCATGGCATACACCATCAGTTTCCTGACTTTACCTAGGATAAATCATAACACGCCTCTTCCACTGATGAGTAACTAACAGCAAACATGTGACACACTGCTCCAATAAGATTAGTGTTTTATACATACACACTCATGATGTCTCCTGTCTTCTACTCTGATAGTCCCCTTAACCTACTCTTACACTGTAGAGGTTTGGCCCATATGGCATGACAAACTGTGATTCACTATCCTCAGCCTCAATTGCATAGGATTGCCTACTAATGCTTGGTTACATCTCTGAAAGAGTGCTTCCACACATAGCAACCAGTACTCAGTAGCCATATTGTCTTCAGCTTGCCATTCACCTGCATGGCGAGCTAACTTTTAACTAAAATTACAATTTGTATGTATATTTTAAATATTTTTCTTGTTTTGAAAGAGCAGCGCATTTTCGCTA
The DNA here is from genome assembly GCF_019279795.1 of Protopterus annectens. NCBI lineage: Eukaryota > Metazoa > Chordata > Ceratodontiformes > Protopteridae > Protopterus > Protopterus annectens. The sequence continues at coordinate 1,430,958,633 of NC_056731.1, read as the reverse complement.
CGCTTAAACATCGGAGATCGTGGGAGGACAAATAGAGTTTTATTAATTTCCAATGGAAAAAAAATGCCACTGGCCTTATATTTGACCATTGGCATGCTTCTTCAACTAAATTCATCCTTTATTTGCAGCTGTCATTGCTCCGTTTAGCTACTTGCAGAACGTTACTCGGATAACATCAGAGTACATTTCTGCACATAACTCTACTCTTGCACGGACAGCTTACTGTTTCATGTATCACAAATTTTACATCATTTGCATAGTTTCACCTACAAATGAGGTAATTTGCATATCCTAACATTGTCCGTGCAACATTCGTTTTAGGGGCTGTCTTACACACCCCTACAGGATATTGCTGAATAGCTCGGCAGACATCTTGCCTTGCTCTACTCTTACTCTACTCGTACACGCCGGCCAAGGCTTCATGAATCCTGGCTTAAGCTTTGCTGCGTGCTAATATGTCTATTTCTGGAGTATGCATGGCTGTAGGTATGTTTTGACCTGCTATGTCTGACATTACTACAGAGCAGCTCCCACTTTCATCATTTGTAGAGGTGACAGCCCTATAGGAACTATATATACAGCTGTGACATTTGACAAGTCAACGCATACCTGCGGTCAATACTAAACTGACTACTTCAGCGCTTTTCATACCTTCGGATTTTTCTTGCAGTAGTACAGTCGATAATACTGTTTCCTATAACATGTATCTGTTTCTGATACAAGATATTTCACTTTATTACACCACTACACACACTATATGAAGAAATCACAGGCCAGATACCATTACATTCCTTTTTCAGGACACACCCGCCCAGAGTGTTGTGTTCCTCACAAAAGCCAACAGGTGCTAATCAAAACATATTATGCTATCATCTACCTTATGTGTTCGCCGGTATTTGTGCTTTCCGTCAGTAGCAGAACTCACATGCGAACTGTGGGAGACTGAACACTGTATCAGAGACACGGCATAACACCCTGAGGGACACATTTATTTTGTTTCTATTAACCTTCTACATTGACTATCACAGGGCATAAGTATTCATTCACATTTATCGAGGTACATGATTTTGACTTATACATGTTTTGTCATTTGTCATCACATCTTTCTTCACACCTGTCCACCTAATATCACTAGTTCTGTACATTTATTTAGGACAGGGTTACCTTCATACCTCTCAACTGTACACATTTTGGGTAAATGTCCCGAACTTAGACTTATAATTTTGTTCCTTTTTTCATAATATTGTGCCTTTCTGGTAAATTAGTGGCAAGTCATTAAGGACTGTGAAGTTAGAAAATAATGACAGACATTAGTATTTTTAATTAATAACCCTCAAAATATTCATACTAATGAATAATCCATTATTCTATCAACGTTCTAACTTTGTAAGAGGAATATTTAAAATATTCCCTATTTGTACTTATTTTAAAATGCCTTTGTCCAGATGTCTTATTCTGAAAGGTTGAGAGGTATGGTTACCATCTTAGTCGTATGCATGTACGTCCATGATAATCGCTTACAAGACACTGATAAGTCCCTACGTCTTCCCCCAATGGTTTACACAATATCCAGTAGATGGGTTCTTCATTTTTGGAAGATATAGGTGTGTGCTATACCCACATAGGAATATTAATCACTCCCATGGGGCGGACCTAATAAATCTGTGCCAACCAACACCTAGGCACCTAGGCCCATTATTGCATACCCATGATTCCCATACCTGACACCCCACCACAGTAGTCATAAGACATATTTAATGTGAGCGATAATAAAGTATGAAGACACTTCTAAGCACTATCCACTCTCCAGCGTGTCGGGACATATGTCATACATTCTGTCAACCCATGTGTTATTACACTTGCACAAGCTACTGTTGCATGTACAGCTATATTGTAGTTGTGGATGACACTTCTTTGCAGCAATCATTACAGGATGGTGCCTGTAAAGAATCACAATTTTTGGGGTCCTGCAAAGGACACCAATATCCATGTTTAAAGAGTAGAACTTGCAGATCTGGCACACTGGTACTTTCCGGGCAATGGTTTGGAAAGCAGCAGTATATTTACCTTTATTGCATGTCTGTATGTCTATCCATAATAGCTATGATGTAACCTATTTATGTACAAGTGTTATATCTACAAGGACATATGTTTGTTATGTATATATCAATGTTGTATGTGTGTGTATAGAGATTATATATATATATATATATATATATATATATATATATATATATATGTCTGTACATTCTTTATTTCATATATTTATTTAGTTTAAGTCTGTGGATATATATCTATACACAAATATATATATCCATATATAGATATATAAATAACGTGTAGAAAACAGCATTCATTTGCTATGCTGTGAGCGGATTACACACGCGCATGCGCACTTGCATATCCTTATTGTGGGTTACATAAGTTTACTAAGTCTTTGTGCTTATGTGGGCTTTATTAATTGTGACAGTACCAGTAAAATATCTGTAATCCGGTTAACAGACATATGCGAAACACACGTTCACCTTTACATATTTAAATGTCTTTACAGAACAGGCGCATTCATTACACTTTAAAATTATATGTGCTGTAGTCGTAGTTGAACCGGGACTGCATTCACATTGGCCGGATGCTGCAACCACTATACTATTGGTGTTCTGACTCATTTATATGCATACCCATAGTACATAGCTACATTAACATACGCCTCACCGCTTCACTTACAACACAGGCATCCATTCTCCTGCTGGGAAAAACGCAGTACTACATATTACACATTCCCTATTCCCTACTGCTCTGGACCCAAGCTGCATATTTAATCAATCCAAGGATATTCAGAACTCCAAGGCTTATAGTTCTGGCACATACAAGTCTTTGATTGTCAGGGTGTAAATGTGGTGATCTGGGTTTAGGCTTGTCCACCTGGTGAACGGAACTGCCCTGACCATGTTCAAATGTCAGACAACACATGGACAGAGTTTGTCCATTTTATACATTTTTACCTGTGTTTACAGACACAGGTGTTTGGGCACCTGTCAACAGCTTATTATGTTGGCAATACATAATCCACGGTGAGTGGTGTTCCCATTCACATTTGACTATTTCCTGTATTCATTCATACGAGGATTATTATTTTGGACATGAATTAACTACAGGTATGCAGTACTACAGTAAACAAATGTGAAGGTTTGTTACTGTAAATATGTACGGACCTCTGTAATACTCGGGGACTACCCCACATCCTTCATAAAATTCATGTTAATGTACATACTATTATTCTGTCAACTTTCGAAGTTTGTGAGAGCAATATTTACATCTGTCCCTATTTGTCCACCCATGATTTTAGGCTTTGTCCAGATTTTGTTGCTGTAATAGGTTGAGAGGTGGTGTCAGTATGTGATTGAGTAGAATATATTCTGTCGATAATTCATGTGGGGAGACCTGCATGGTGGACAGATGTTTCGTCCTGCGTAGTATGTTATGCATGTCCGTCTAGAAACTGAACAGTACCGTGACTACACATACAACTTTTGTCCAGATGTGTACAGTACTAGACATCGTGGCGTGTAAACAACTCTGATGTTTAAACAGGTTACTTATCCCACGCGGGATGTACACAAATTTTGCCAAAACATGAACGCGCGGGCTTCTGGATTTACGAAAATGTGATGGGATGTTTACAAACGTGGGATACATCGTTTGCAATCCTGACACTGCCTAGGGTGATACTTCCTACTACATAGGGGTAATACTTGCTATGTGTAGGTGTATGGCTGCGCAAGGCTGGTAGCCTAAGTATGGCTGGATTTGGTGGACATTCGGACATGGGTGCAGGTTGTGTGCTATACAGGGGATGTTGGGTATTGCATTATGCATGCATGGGTTCTGCATTTGGATGTCCTGGTTCTGCATATACCATCCTATGTGTATGTGCCGGTTACGTTCCTGTTCATGTGTATAGCACATTTTAATATTCATATGTTTGTGTGATTTTGGTATACAATATGGACTGTCAGGTTACTTTACAATTGTTATAAGTTTGTTCTTTGTGTTTCTTTCTGATTCACATTGGATTGGCACATTTTCCGTTGGGCAATGTGAGGTAGTTGTAGTATTACTACGTGACTTTGCAGTATAGCATATACCACGGACAGTGCATGGGACAGAACTTCACTTCTTTGACAATAGTATAGGTTATTTGTTTAGTATTTAAGCTGCTTACACCATTTCATTTAGGATGTAGGTGTTTAAAATACGAAATCACTGACTTATGCATGTATCACTAATAAGTTAGGGAATATATTTTGTCATGATATCTCAGGCCAATTATCATTTGTTTTGTTATTGTAAGCAGGACAACACTGGCCACAGACGGACTGTCTGTCGCACAGAGGTGTGGGTGGTAACCCTCACTTTGCACACTGCTCCGTCATACACCTCGTTTGGTCTATTGTGCATCCGACACAGTCTCACCTTTAGGGATTATTACAGTTTGCATACACCCACACACATATTACAGACACTTCCATCCATCCCTTGTTTGGTTGCTGTCTCATGGCACGGTCAAGGGAACACATTGCATAAAGTACATATGTCAGGTAACTGTATGGTTGTGAGGACTACTGTGGCATTTTCAAATTTAAACATGGCTGCACAACACGTACACAGGTACACACACAAGACTTATCTTTCATGACATGTAATGTCCATCCGGGTAATTCCCGTTGTACCTTCACACATGTGGAGAAGAACGGCTTGGACAGCATATGTCCGGAGTTTGCTGACATGCTATGGACATTGTTAGTGTTGCCACCTTTTCATGCGGCCGGGATGGCATATCTTCCGGACAGTACTCAGACTGTATGACAGAACACATATCCACAGAGTGTACTATGGATGCTGCTATCGTTTTATACATACATGTTGGCTTACTTTTGCGGTGGTTTATATGCTCCATCTGTTTCATTTCCTTGTTTATATTTGTTGTTATATGTCATGTCCAGTACGGACATTTGTTGTATGTGATTATTATGCGATGTAGGACAAATTATATTATACGGTCGCAGGGTACTTTATACTTGGTTTTTTTTGCTATGGCCACAACTGCCCAGCTGTGTACTATCACTACCAATGTGGGACTGCTGGTGACCCTGCCCATGGGGCTGGAAGTGTGTACTGGCGGCGCGCTGACATGATGCGCTTCACTTCCACTGGGTATAAAGTGCAGTACATTACGGACACACGATTTTAAATATCATTTGTTCCAAGGATGGAAACTTCATATTGTGTTGCGTGCATTTCTGTTTGATTCTCAATTTTGTGTGGCCAAGAACTGCCTTGCATGCTTTGCATACGTTTCATTATCCATGGACAATGATAGGTGCGATTACTATTGCAGGCAGACTATAATATTCAGCAGTTTAGGTTGCTCGCCGACATTGACACACCTCCGGGCGCAACTTAGAAACGCCCCATGCACTCGCGCACGTTTCCTATGCATGTGGATGTGGCGGCAGCGAGCCTTCATTAATATGCATATGGTGCTACTACACCATATATACGCCACACGGCCGACGCAAGCCTTACGCCAGCCTTGTGCCAAGCTTCATGAATCCCGGGGCTGGTAGTAATGACACCTTATCTATGGCATGTATATTAAAGCACAAATCTTTATGTATTTGAAATGTTACAATCCTGCAACAAGGAAACACAAGAGGACCCCTTATAGGAAGGATTTTCTGAAATATCTACATATTGGAAAATCTTGTAATGCATGTGTGGTGATTTTTTTTTTGACAAATGTAATTCTTGTAGTACTATTAAGAGTTAACTCCCAGGACAATTGATTACAATTTCATTGTATGTTGGTGCTCATTGGTCACAATGTTATTTGAATTTCAATTATAAAAGATTGTACTTTCTAACTGACTCTGAAGATGCCCTATTTTGGGTGAAAGCGCTAAGTCAGTTTTGAGTGTTCTTGATACTTTATTTTATTTCATTTTGTTTTATTAAAGCTGTTTGGTGATTTTACCCTTGCATCACCAGTAGTTTCTTCTTACAAGTTTAGGTTTCAACAATGAATCAATATTTAACTATTCTCATCTCATTAAAAATATTGAAAAATACACAGATGAATGAATAAATAAAAAACACTAAAAAATACATTATAGGAAATACAAAAAATGCAACAGGAAAAAAAAATATATATATATAAATATCACAATTGATATATGCTGAATAGATAGAATTTTATGAATAATAAAATGTATTATGTGTTAAAAAGGACTTTTTAGTGTGTTTTTCATTCCAAGTTGTTTGTTTTATGTGGTTTGTCTGAGGAAGTCTAGTTATTAAGCTAGACGAAAAGCACTTAATAAAACCATAAAATTTGCTAATCCATTCATGTTCTGTACCAGGCTTTTTTGTCAAAAGGTTAGCAAAACAGTTTGGAGACACAGGTATATCTCACAGAGGATAGTGCAGCTGGTCAACAGACTTCTCGTCCACACAAAACAAAGTTCATGCCTGTCTATATTCAAGCGCAAGTTAGATCTATGAATGTAAAACAGAAAATTTACCCCAGGACTGCCCCCTGCACTATTAATGGATGGATGCAGCTCCTGAATGCTTTATCCCATGCATGGGGGTGGGGGTCCCCTCAAATTATATATGACATAACCCTAGTTATTCTTATTAGGGTTAATATATAATTATCAACTATGGGAAGGGTAAGACCAATCTATAACTAAATGGGAAAGGCTATTTTGTGCACAAAAAGGGAAACTGGCTAGGCTTAAAATGGCCCACAAGGGCGGCTAGCCTAGTACTTACCTATGAACATATGAATGTATTACAGCACTTGTCTACTTTTTAAACAATGCAGAATAATAATTAATCCAATATAGTATTAACAATACTAGCCCAGTAAACACCTATGATCATATGAACAACTTAACAAGAAAGAAAAAAAACATTGACTGCTGTCTGGGGATTGAGCCCCGCTGGTAAGCTGTTTGATGTGGAGTCACCCACTTTGATATTCTGTGTCCATATCGTGAGCCTGCTGGCAACCCCATCTTACAAAGAAGGTGTTTACATTCAGTTTGTTAAGTTTATCAGTAATGGCTGAAGGTGGGATTGTGTTGAAATCCTTTGCCTAAGTGAATTTAAGTACACTTTTATCTGCTCTTTTGCATGTAGTGCTGCATTTAATTTATTTATTTGTTTTTCACTGAATATTCACTCAACTGAAGTTGTGGCTGTCTCTCCACAGAGTACTTTTTAGAATTTCTGTGTAGCCATTGATAGCAGTGGGGGGTAGTTTCAGCTCATCACTGACATCCTGTCTTGCCTTATATAAGTGGTACATTTTGAGTCATCTCTGTTTAATATCAGAGCTTTGGCCGGCTAACATCTACTTGAAATCAGATGGACGTATAAGTGAATTCAAGTACACTTTTATCGGCTCTTTTGCATATAGTATTGTATTTAATTTATTTATTTGTGTTTTTCACTGAATATTAACTCAAATGAAGTTGTGGCTGTCTCTCTACAGTTAGTTCCCCATCCACACTCCCTGTTCTTGTTTTGGTATTAATGTTGGTGGCTTTGAAACTGCTCGCTCCTCTTGTAGATTTGTATTTGGATACTCCCTCTGGGCCCATCTCATTTGCTCACTCAACTGAGTGCAGTGAGATCACATTCTGATTTCAGGCACTCCTACTGTGTACAGACAGCTTTTGGGACGGACAACCCCATGTAGCATCTTAATCCTGCTCTGTTCCTTCCTCAAAAAAAAAAAATATATATATTTTATATATAGACAACCCCATGTAGCATCTTAATCCTGCTCTGTTCCTTCCTCAAAAAAAAAAATATATATATATTTATATATATATATATATATATATATATATATATATATATATATATACATACAGAGAGAGAGAGAGTGTTATTCAGCTGCTCTTACTGTAACTGTCTTAGTTGCTCTTCCGAGTGCTGTTATCTGTTCAGTGGCTCTTACTCTGCACTTATTACTGCTTGTTAGTAGCCTTCTAATTTACTGCCTTCGGCACTTGTTTTTTAGTCATTTGTTAATTTAATTCCATTTATTTGAACTGTATTTGCCATAGTGTTGCTACACACTCGGGTGTGCTAGCCTGCACTACAATTTGAATTATATTTACTGCTGTTCTAGCCGCTTTTCTGCACAAAAACAAAAAAAAAAATTCTAAGCTTGTTTCCTACCTTTCCTCTAACTAGTCAAGTCCAGATACAGACTTGCTGTATCCAGGACTGTCAGTAAGCTTCTGAGCCCCCCAAGCCTTTCTGTGTTGGAAGGAAGCCTTCTAGCTTATCAGTGGGAGTGGTAAGCACTTAGGGTTGCCACCTTTTCAAATGGCCAAAGTGGGACATTTTCGGGACAAACATCAGATTTTACAGGCCGACACATACCCACGGTCAGTACAAATAATAGAACTTAACTTTTTTTTGCCTAAATAAAAGCTTATTCTTGTAGCATTTTAGTTGTGTATACTGTTTCTTATAACATTTAGGTATTTTAGACACAGAATAACTGTTTTATGCAATTATTACATAAAATATAGGACACTACAATCTCAGGACATTTGCCATTTTTAATATTTTTTGTCAGGACACAACTGCCCAAAGAGGGACTGTCCCACTCAAAGTGGGACAGGTGGTAACCCTATAAGCACTAGGTAGCCTATCTACCACGGGAAGATTGGATTTGGCCCTGAAATTGTAGTTCATTGGCTGCTTGGGCAGTTTTTCCATCTCTTTCTACTTTCTGGTTAAAAGCCCGTTTTGCATTTGGTCCCTGCCTTTCCTACAACTAGTGCAGTCCAGGTACAGATTTGCTATATCCAGGACTGTTGGTAAGCTTCTGAGCCCCCCCCCCAAGCCCTTCTGTGTTAGAGAGAAGACTTCTAGCTTATCAGTGGGAGTGGTAAGCACTAGGTAACCTATCTACCACAGAAGGAATGGTTTCTGGCCCAGAAATTATAATTTATTGTCCGTTTGGGAAGCTTTTCCATCTCTTTCAAGCTTCTGATTTCAAAGTCTGTGTTTGTGCTTGTTTCCTGCCTTTCCTGTTACTAGTCCAGTCCAGGTACAGATTTTCTGTATCCAGGACTCTTTGTAAGCTTCTGAGCCCCCCAAGCCTTTCTGTGTTGGAGGGAAGCATTAGATAGCCTCTCTACCACAAGAGGAGTGGTTCCTGGCCCAGAAATTGTAGCTATTAGCCATTTGGGCAGTTTTTTTTTTCCATCTCTTTCAACGTTTTGGTTTAAAACCGCACTTGCGCTTGTTTTCCACCTTTCCTGTAACTAGCCTAGTCCAGATACAGAGTTGCTGTATCCAAGACTGCTGGTAAGCTTCTGAGCCCCGCAAGCCTTTCTGTGTTGGAAGAAAGCCTTCGAGCTTATCAGTGGGAGTGGTAAGCACTAAGTAGCCTATCTACCATGAGAGAAGAGATTCTTGGCCCAGAAATTGTAGTTTATTGACCATTTGGACAGTTTGTCTGTCTCTTTCAACTTTCTGGTTTAAAAGACCACATCTGCGCTTGTTTCCCATATTTCCTGTAACTAACCTACTGGCAAGGGTGCCCGCAGGCAGGTGCAAGGGGGTGCACTTGCACCCCCCTGGAAATGGATAGCCAGCGGGAGATTAATTTTCTTTAAAAAAAAAAAAAACTGTTTTCGACTTCTTTGTCTGTGCCAGTGGCGTAGCTGGGGGGCGGGGGGCATAGGCGGGCAGCACTTTTGGGAATGTCACATTTAATTTAGTTTAATTTAAAAAAATGTTTTTTTTTTTTTTTTTAAGGGCCTTCGTCTGTAAGAACGGCATGTACCATCAACATGGCATGTACCATCAACATTTTCTGGTCCGGTCGCCCGCGCAATTTTAAATACAGCAGAGCGGCTTTATTGCCAACGAGTGTTCAGTTCGTTCATGGGAAGTTGTGTGTGTGTATGTGCGCGAGTACAAGACATGAGGATGAAGTCTGAAGTGGTCCAAAGAAGGCACTGCAATCTTTGGGTTTTAAGGGATCCCGAATGAAGATGAGCCCTGCGATTAAAAAACATGGTTAGATTTTTTTTTTTTTACTTCTTCAGAAAACACTACTGGAAGTGGGAAGGTATGAGTAAGTCGGACAAAAATAGAGACAATGTCTGAAAATGTTTATTTTTATTTGCGTGGTTCTTAGCTGTAGTATATTTTCTGCTTAGATCAGTCAACATTTTCTACAAATTGAATATTTGTGTGAATTGATCATATATAAGAATCTAAATGACTGATACCTTTCCTGAATTTCTAACTTGTTTTGAAGTTAAGTGAAGAGCAGTAAAGTAGGCATGGGGTAATGTTTATTTTTTAAAGTACAATTTGATGGGTTATTTTTCTCTTGCTTCCTATACAAAGGGGTTTAACTGATCATTACTTTCTACTTGCCCTAATTAGGTACAAGGTAGGACAGAGGTATAATAGTTGGAATATTTTTAACAGCTTTGATAGTATAATGTATCAAATCACACGCTCTAAAACCATCTGTTTCTATGAGCAGTGAGGCAGCATGACAGTTTTTTTTTTTAAAACCTAAGCATTTCTTTTATTTCATTTTGTTGACTGGGTAGATATCATTAAGCCTAAGGCATTTGAGAATAATAATAATGAAAAATATAGTGCTGCATTTTCTGGAATTCTGATGAATATTGTAGTGCATTTTAATATTTGATGATAATGAATTCAGTGTTGGACTTGCTTGGTTTGGCATATCACTTGGTTGTCTGCTTTCCCTCCCCCTTATTTTGAAAGTTCATTTCATACAATTTCTTTGTAACATACAAAAAATATGTAAGAGAATACTTTTTAAAAAGTGTATTTTTGATGTGCTGCAACCTCATTCGAACAATTCTGAGAGCATTTTGTAGATGGAACTTTTTTTCTGGGCTTAGTGGGTATTCATTCTTCCTGTTAAATTAGTATTCGGATTTCTTTAATATTTAAAGCTAATAACTAGAAAAGTTTATGCAAACCATCATTTCAAGGTAGAAAGATAATTACAGAAGCTGACAGTGGGTGGATACTGTCTGTCCACCACATGGAATGGGAATGGACAGGAGAATCCATGGAGCAGTACAATAAGACAGACCCCATCTCGAACTGTCAGCCTTCCAGCAAAATCATTGCTATTAGGCCCTGAGACTTAAGAGTTCAAGGCTAGGCAGTGCAATTAGCAGTAGTCATAGAGACAAAATTAGATGATTATAAAGAAGCCATTACAACATTTGATGTGCAGCTGTTACCAGTTTGTTCTAACAGGCCACAAGGATGCAGGAAATGATCCCCATCCATGTGATGCAGAGCCATCCCTAACCCTACTAAATAATGACATGCATTTCAGTTTCAAACTTCATATCATTCAGAAAATGCATTCTAACACAAATCCTGTTTTTCTAGCAATTTTCTAAATGTGTCTGTAGTTTTGGGCATTTGTCTCCAACATCACAACAGGCTTTGTCCAGACTTCTTGTGTTAAGAGATTGAGAGGTATGGTGGGGGTATGTGTCTGTATGTATGTATGCATTATGCATGTGGTCTCAGGCTTCCTCTCCTGCTAGCATCAAGGTGAGTCTAGTGAGTTAGCTTCCAGATATTTCTGTTAGTGGTCCTAGACTTTCTTCACCAGGTTCCTTTCAGGTCCCATTTTCTTGCTGACAGCAAGTTTGGCCCTGGAACTGCTGCCTTTGACACTCTCCCTGGTGGCAATACCATCAGTGTTATCAAGACCAGACTGATCAGGGGTCACACTGGCATCGGAACTGAGAATCCACTCTTTAAATGTTAATGTAGAGTTTGCCCTGATAAGAAACGTTGTTTGGTGATTTCGGGTATAAGAGCCCTATGAGAATGTTACTGACTGTGGTGACAGAGAAAGAGGGGAGGTAGGAGTGTGAATGTGGGAGGGGGGTCATACCATGCAATTATCCATATTTTTGCCTCATATTTTTGATTTCTTTCTCATAAAATTGTGTTTTTCTGGCAAATCATTGAAGACTGAACTCAGAAAATAATGGCAGACATTTGAGCTTTAGACTTAATATCTTTCAGAAAATGTATACTAATGCAAAACATGTTGCTCTATCCACTTTCTAAGGAAGTAGGGGGTTGAAGTCATTACCTCTCAACTGTACAGATTTTCACAGAATGTCCAGATTTTTGCATTATATTTTTGGTCTGTTCCTTGTAAAAATTAAAGTTACTAAATAAATGACATGCATTTGAGTTTCAGACTTGATATCCTTCAGAAAGTATATTCTAACACAAATTCTGTTATTCTAGCAGCTTTCTAAATGTGTCCCTAGTTTGGGGTGTGTGTGTGTGTGTGTGTATAAAAAAGGAGGTAGCATACTCCTCAGCTATCCAGGTTTTTGAAGAATGTCCAGATTTTTGCCCCATATTCCTCCTAAAAAGGATTGAAGTTGCTAAATAGTTTTAGACATCATATCCTTTAGTAAAATGCATACCAACACAAATCCTGTTATTCTAGCAATTTTATAAGTTCATGAAAGCAATATTTATAATCTGTCCCTGTTTATTTTAGGCTTTGTCCAGATTTCTTGCACTAAGAAGTTGAGGTGTGTGTGTGTGTGTGTGTGTGTGTGTGTGTGTGTGTGTGTGTGTGTGTGTGTGTGTGTGTGTGTGTGTGTGTGTGTGTGTGTGTGTGTAAGTCTACTTAAAATGTGCAACTGTTTTGTTTAGCAAATGATATCATTATTGTGGTATATAATTTTAAAGCAATGTTAGCACAGCAGGTAGCATACATGCATCTTGATGCAAAGGGCTGTAGGTTCTATTCCTACAGCATGTACATTTGTATTTTAAGAGAGTATGGTACTGCAGTCCTTAGTATGTCCTCCTTTGGATGAGACACCTAATAACTATGAACCTGTTTTTCAGCTTACCACCCATTCCCTATTGCAATATACCAGCTTAACATTTTTTTAATGTAACATAGGCAGTTTATTCTTCAAGGGCAACAGGCACTGGATTTGTAAATGAAACACTGATATATATAAAGTTGTTTTCTAGCAACAACCTCTTCACTGGTTTCAGATCTCTTTAAAGTGGAATTAGTCAGATGACTTTTACTTCTGCAGAGATTATGCAAACTGACTGATATTGGTGGATTGTATGACAGAAATTTGAGTGGCCCTTTATGGTTGAAATGTTCTGAATTGGGCAGTTTGTCATTATTGGTTCATATGATTTGTTTCATTGCTTAAAGGAAAAATGTTCAGAACTATAAATTTAAAACACTCTAACAAGTGGCTCTGTATTATACAAGGGATATAATTAAATTATTATATTGTATAATTAATACAATCAGGAATGTGAATCAAAGAACTTTTGCATGGTTATAAAAATGTGTACAAGTAGCCAATGATTTGAAAACAGCCCAAAGGTAAACTTACCCTGCCACTGGCCAGATGCATTTTCTTTGAATGTGGGTTTCAATGCTGTTTCAGTGAAAGTGGGTTTCAAAGGTAGAGAAGTTTTAGTGCTAAGTCTGTTTTCATTGTAAGACTATTGCTTTGTTTAGGTTTAGTAAATGTCTATCAGTGTTTATGCTATAAAACATGCTATAGCATGTCCAAAGGTCAGTTGTCAATCTCCTCTCCGGTCCAGCTGGTGAATCTGGGAATCTTGAGGCAATGTTACAACTGCCTCATGTACACAGACAACCCTCTCCTCCTCCCAACAAATTCCAACACATGTGAGAGATGCAACCATATAGCCAAACTGGAGGCTAAGCTCTCTCAACTCAGTACTGGCATAACCAGTCAGGAGGAGAAGGAAACCACACTCACTACAATTCCAGTCTCACACAGACCTACCACGACAGCAAACCAAACACATAATCACACAAAAACATACTCGGAGGCTCTAAATAAAGATCTGCCGAAGCAGCAGAGACCTCCAAAGCAGACACCCAAGCAGCCGCTACCCCAAAACAAAACACGTGCAACACATATCTCACAAAGCCAGTGTGCCAAACAGTCACAGCCCTTAAGACTAAACAACACACCCGATACACTTGTAATAGGTGACTCTATCGTCAGGCACACTGACGTCCCACTCACCCGGCTGAACAAGGAGAGGGTCACGGTGAGCAGCCTGTCGGGCGCCAGGATCCGCCACATAACACAAGCACTCAGGTCACTCCAAGGCAAGTACAAATATGACTCAGTCATTGTCCATGCTGGTGTGAATGACCCGAGACGTACCTCCCTGGACTACATGAACAGAGACATAAAGGAGCTCTCTGAGCATGTAGCCCAGGCCGGTATGACCCTGACCTTGAGTAGCATCTTACCCTCACCAAGAATGATGCCACAATATGAAGACAAGATGATCAATTTCAACAATTGGCTTAAGTACTGGTGTCATTCAAAGGGGATCCAATGCCTGTCAGCTTGGGATGATATGCTCGACAAGCCACGATGCTTCGCTAGGGACGGCTTGCACCTGTCACCCCTGGGCTTTTGGATATTGGCAAAGGCTCTTGCTACCCCCATAGTGCCTTTTTTAGGCAAGGCTCAAAAGACAAACCCACCTCCATAGGTATCACAAGGGATAAGAAACTAAGAGTAATGCTACTCAACGCCAGAAGTCTAAACCTCAAGATGCACGCACTCAAAACTCTCCTTAGCATGGAGAACATCGATATCTGTGCAGTAAAGGAAACCTGGTTCAGGGCTCCCGAGAGCACCCCAGCACTACCAGGTTATACCTCATACCATGCTTTTCGGCCCCAAAACTTGGACCGAACCACAAAAGGAGGGGGAGTATCGATATTCATCAAAGATACCCACACCTCCAGGTTGGTGGCAAAGCACGAAGCATCAGAGACTATCCATGTGCAACTAACAGTGGGTTAATCTGCCTTCCAGTTTATAGCCTGCTACAGACCACCCTTCCAAACCCAGGAACCCCACTCGGCCTTCCTGAGAACACTGGAAGATATGAAGGTCTCTCCAAACACCATTATATTGGGTGACTTCAACTACCCAAACATAGACTGGGAGCATTACTCTAGCTCCAACACCCTAGCCCAAAGGTTCCTAGAATTTATAAACTCAAATGCTATGGAACAACTTGCTACCACTCCCACAAGAGGGGAAAACATACTGGACCTGATCATCACCAACATGGGGACTCTATGCTCCAGACTAGAAGTGTATCCCTCACTGGTAAGATCAGACCATAAACTAATCTCACTGGATATTCACATCCCGTCCCCACCCCCTGCCCAGAAAACCATAGTGAAAAACTTCTCTAAAGCAAATTTCTCACTCCTCAAAACTGAGGTGGAATCCTTCAAAGCCCCCGGGCCTGTGGAAAATACAGCCCAGACCGCAGAATCCTGTATAAATGCATTCTATGAACACCTTCAGGAATGCATGGATCATGCGATCCCAAATAAAACCAAGACCCAATCCTCCAAAGGCAGACGTCCTGTCTGGTGGACCCCAGCCATAAACAAACTATACAATAGAAGGAGGAAGCTACTAAATCATAGAGCAAAATTCCAAAAAGGGAAGGCATCACTGATCAGTATTAGCAAAAAACTACGGGCACACATAAAATTGTCTAAGGCTAGCTTTGAGAGAAAAATTGCACAGGACACTAAGGATAATCACAAGGCTTTCTTTAGTTATGTTAGGAACCTGGGTGGTAATTCCCAGATATGCTCAGAATTAGTCCAAAATGACAAAAAATACACCGAACCCACAGACATTGCCAACATCCTAGCGGACAGGTTCAGCGCAAACCCCCCCCCCCTCCCCACCAAAAGGGCAAATATCTATCCCAGCAGAATGCTGCCCCCCCCTGACATCTCAGATGCTCAGGTAAGAGCCGCCCTCTCCAAAGCAAACAACACAGCATCAATGGGACCAGATGGTGTCCCGGGCTGCCCCTACATGAACTCCAAGAAGAGCTAAACCCAAACATAAAACTACTGTTCAATCTCAGCCTTACTACAGGATATGTGCCCAAAGAGTGGCGTATAGCAACAGTGGTCCCTCTCCATAAAGGTGGTGCCTCAACGGATCCTGGAAACTATCGCCCCATAAGCCTGACTAGCTTGGTCTGCAAAGCTATGGAAAGGATCATCATGGATCTCATAAATAAAGATATTGGGGACCTACAAACACTGGATCCTACCCAGTTCGGCTTTGTTAAGGGCAGATCCTGCCTCTTAAACCTGGTTGATTTCTTTGAAACAGTCACCAAGGCCATTGACGAGGGGAAGGTGGTCCACACAGCCTACCTGGACCTCGCAAAAGCCTTCGATACAATACTCCACTCGGGCATTATAGATAAGCTCACCAGCTTAAATATAAACCCCTATGTCACTAGATGGATTGCAAACTGGCTCAAGGACAGAACCCACATGGTTAGAATTGCTGGAGCCATGTCAGACTCCAAACCAGTTACAAGTGGTGTCCCACAAGGCTCAGTCCTGGGACCTCTCTTGTTCGGTATATATTTCTTGGAGGTACAGGCCAACACGGAAGGACTGTGGCTGACCAAGTTCGCAGATGACTGCAAACTGGGCGCCATAATCGACTCTCCAGCCGACACAAGCATCCTCCAAAAGGGCCTCATAGAAACAGACAACTGGTGCCAGAGCCATGGCCTCAAGCTAAATGCCAAAAAGTGTATAGTCATCCACTTTGGCAAAATCAAAGTGCCCACAAATTACCACATAGGTGGTAATCCGTTAAGTACAGAAGAAGTAATTAGGGACCTGGGGACCCAAGTTGATAGCAATCTCTCATTTGACAACCACATGGCCAAAGTGGTTAGAAAAACATTTTATATAGCCCACCTAATCATGAAGGGATTCACATCTAGATCAGGGGAGGTCATTGTGCCTCTTTACTCATCCCTCATCAGGCCCATAATTGAGTACAATGCCCCTTTTGGGATGTACCTTACCAGACACCTGCAGCAACTGGAAAGACCTCAAAAGTACCTCACCAAGAGGATCAAAGGGCTCAAACAGATGCCATATGCTGCCTGGTTAAAGAAACTCCAGCTCTACTCAGTGGCATACCGCCTGTTCAGAGGCGATCTGTGCCTGACGTATAAAGCCATGTCCAACCCGAATTAATGGACATGCTGCACCTCAGAAAATCCAAATCCCATCGAGCTACGCTCGAGAGACTTGAACCTCAGCACTGAAATAAATAGGACATGCTGGAGGGACAGATTCATAACCCAGAGGCTCCCTTCACTCTGGAATAAAATCCCAGTCCAGGTTAGGCAGAGTCCCTCATTGACTCTCTTCAAGAGGAATCTTGATGAGTGGATGGGAGATCGTAGGTTTACCCCGGGTATCACTTCTGTGTCACTGTTAGGCAGAGGCACAGTATACTAACCTCGAAAAAGGGCATAGCAAAATAAATTTAAAATGGGTGGTGAAAGCCAAACACATTCTGGCTAGGCTTATAAATGCTCTAGGGCAGATAGCCTAGTATGAACCTATGAACCTATGAAAATTTGAAATAAAAGTTGTAAATTAAATCCAAATATCTATAATCACTGTAGAAGTAAAGCATAACACAGTATACACATTGAGAGATTTGAACAGTGTCTATGGCAAATGGGGAGAAATAGCCAAGTAATGGGACACTGGAATGGCTGCATGGGCGGGGCTGTGTGGGTGGGGGAGCTCCATGGGTGGGGCTCTGGGTTTGCACCCCCCCCTGCAAAAAATCCTGTGGGCTCCCTTGCCTACTGGGTCACACTAAAAAGCCTTAAACTGATACAAGCCTTCTAGCTTAGAAGAGAGACTTTGCAGTGATTAATATCAGTTTTCTGTACTTTCTTGCTGTACTTAACTGTTTTCCACCTAAACACAGATTTTCCAGTGTTTATTGTGATTTAAAAGCTTGCTTTTTTCACATATTGTACTTATTTGACTGCCTGCACTTAGTTGTTTTTTGTTTAAATAATTTGTTTAACTGTTGTAGGCTACACACTAAAGTGTGATAGCCTTTTCTGATCGTTTGTAGTCATTTAAAGCTGTTTTAAGTGTATTTAACTGTTTTTGCCTTATCTTTTAAAAAAAAAACAAAAAAAAACAAACAAAAAAATTCCTTGCTTCCTGCCTTTCTAAGCTAGTAGAAGTCCAGTTATCAGGCTAGTGCTGAATTCGGGGTTGTGATACTAGTTTCGGAGTTGCCCATACCTTACTTGGATAGAAGGAAGTTTCCCTGTTCACCTGTGAGAGAGGGGAGCTTTGTGCAACCTATCTGTCCCTGGAGGAGTGGTTCCAGCTCAGAAGTTAGTAGTTTATTGGCCATTTTGGGATAATTTCTATCTCTTTCTTTTCCCTACTATAAAAAACGCGTTTGCACAGTTTTTGTGCACCGGGCAGTGCCGGTTAGCTATGGTTAAATTATTCCCGGCTCCGCTACGTCTCCTCTTCAGTTTTTCCCTTGAAACTAGTCTAACTCTCAACCTAAGCACTCAAAAAGCATCTTACAGCCCAGCACTTGCTCAGACCCAATAGCAAGCACTAATATACCCTGACACTTATTGTCCAGCAGGGCAAGGCTCTTTATTCACCCCTCACCAACCAAGCGACTAAGCAGCTCACCCTACTATTCAGGCATGACCAAAGGGCAACTTCAGGTGCACTCTCCAGTTCAGCTGGTGAATCTGGGTATCTTGAGGCAATGTTACAACTGCCTCATGTACACAGACAACCCTCTACTCTTCCCACAAAACACTAACATATGCGAGAGATGCAATTATTCAGCCAAACTGGAAGCTAAGCTGTCTCCACCCAAGACTGGAACACACAGTCAAGTGGAGAAGGTTTAACACTTGCACCACACCTCCAGCCGCACACAGACCTACTAAAACAGCACTGGCAAAAAATACACATAAATACACAAACTCATACTCGGAGGCTCTCAATAAAAACCTACAAAAGCATCAGAGACCTCCACAGCAGACACCCAAACAACCTGCACTTCCCGTCACAAACCAGACAACACATAAAACACAAAATCAGTGTGCCACACAATCACAGCCCTTAAGGCAAAATAACATACCTAACACACTAGTAATAGGTGACTCTATAGTCATTCACACTGACGTCCCACTCACTAGGCTGGACAAGCAGAAGGTTACTGTTAGCTACCTGTCAGGAGCCAGAATCCACCACATAACGCAAGCACTCAGGTCACTCCAGAACAAGTACAAATATGACTCTGTCATTGTTCATGTTGGTGTGAATGACCTGAGATGTACCTCCCTGGACTACATGAAAAGAGACATGGAAGAGCTCTCTGATCATGCAGCCCAGGCTGGTATGACCCAGACCCTGAGTAGCATCCTGCCCTCACCAAGAATGATACCTCAGTATAAATAAAAAAATGATCAATTTCAACAACTGGCTAGGCTTCTGGTGTCATTAAAAGGGGATCCAGTGTCTGTCAGCCTGGGACGACATGCTCGACAAGCCACGTTGCTTCGCAAGAGACAGCTTTGCACCTGTCACCCCTAGGCTTTCGAATACTGGCCAAGGCTCTTACTGCCCCCATAGTGCATTTTTTAGGCAAGGCTCAAAAGTCAAACCCACCACTGTAAATAGCACAATTAACAAAAAACTGAGGATTATGCTACTCAACGTCAGGAGTTTAAATCTTAAAATGCATGCGCTCGAAGCACTCCTCAGTATGGAGAACATCGACATCTGTGCAGTAACTGAAACTTGGTTCAAGGCTCCAGTGAGCACTGCAGCACTACCGGGCTACAACTCATACCACACGTTTCGGCCACAGAACAAGGGCCGAAACACAAAAGGAGGGGGTGTATCAATATTCATCAAGGATACCTACACCTCCAGGTTAGTGGCGCAGCATGATACCTCTGAGATCATCCATGTGCAACTAACATAGAGCAAATCTGCAAAGCAAATTGTGGCCTTAACAGATCACCCTCCATGACCTAGGACCACCACTCCACCTTTCTGGAGACACTGGAAAACATGAAGGTCCTACCAAGCACCCTGATATTGGGCGATTTCAATTACCCTGCCATTCACTGGGAAAACTACTCGAGTACAAATTCCCAGGCTCAGCGCTTCCTGGAATTCATCAACTCAAACCCCCTAGATTAGCTGCAGAGGTGAAAACATATTGGACTTGGTCATCACCAACATGGGCGACAGGTGTTCCACACTAGAGGTCAACCCGTCACTGGTTAGATCGGACCATAAACTAATCACTCTGGATGTCCACACCCCACCACCACCCCCAACTAAGGAAACCACGGTAAAAAGCTTTTCTAAAGCAAACTTCATCTTACTTAAGATAGAGGTGGTAAGTTTCACAGCCCCCACGCTAAAGGATAAGGCTGCCCAAGATGCAGAAACCTTTACAAATGCACTCTATGAGCACCTACAAGGATGCATAGATCATGCCATCCCTAGCAAAACTAAGAGAAGGAAACCTTTTTGGTGGACCCCTGCAATAAACAGGCTATACAATAGAAGGAGGAAACTAGTTCAGAAAAAAAGTAAATCCCAAGAAGGAAAGACATCCCTGATCAGTATCAGTAAAAAACTAAGGTCCCTCATGAAATCATCCAAGGCAAACTTCGAAAGAAAAATAGCCAAGGATTCAAAAGATAACCACAAAGCCTTCTTTAACTATGGGTAAGAATCTAAGTGGCAACTCGCAGATATGCACTGAACTAGTGCAAAATAGCACAAGATATTGCCAAGATCCTGGCAGATAGATTCAGTGCAAATTTCACCCCCCCCCCCCCGCACCTCCAAAAGGGCCCACAACAACAATACCGGAAGTCTAGTGTCCCAAAAATCACAGACACACAGGTTTAAACAGCCCTTTCAAAAGCCAAAAACACAGCATCAATGGGACCAGATGGTGTCCCAGGCTGCATCTTGCACGAACTACAGAACAAAATAACCCCCCACCTAAACACGCTGTTCAACCTCAGCCTCTCCACAGGCATAGAATGGTGCACAGCAATGGTTATTCCTCTCCACAAAGGGGCCACAACTGACCCTAGTAACTATCGCCCCATAAGCCGGACTACCCTGGTCTGCAAGACTATGGAGTGCATCATCATGGAACTCATTAACAAAGACATTCGGAATCTCCAAACACTTGACCCGACCCAGTTCGGCTTTTTTAAGGGCAGATCATGCCTACTAAACCTGGTTGACTTCTTCGAGAAAGTCACCAAGGCCATAGATGAGGGAAAGGTGGTTCACGCAGCCTACCTTGACCTCAACAAGGCTTTCAACACCATTCCCCACTCAAGTATTACAGAAAAACTCACCAGCCTGAACATAAACCCCTACGTCACGAGATGGGTTGCCAACTGTCTTACTGACAGAACTCACACGGTAAGAATAGTGGGCTCCAGGTCCGATTCTAAACCAGTCACAAGTGGTGTCTCACAAGGTTCAGTCATGGGACCCCTACTGTTCGGCCTATACTTTTCAGAAGTACAGGAAAACACAGGAGGAATATGGCTAACCAAGTTCGCCGATGACTGCAAACTGAGAGCCATAACTGACTCTCTGGCTGACATGGACATCCTCCAAAAGGGCCTTACTGAGACGGACACCTCATGGCCTCAAGCTAAATGCCAAAAATGCATAGTCATGCCATTTGGGAAAAACAAAACACCCACGAATTACCACATAGGTGGCAGCCCCCTTAATACAAAAGAGGTAATAAGAGATCTGGGGACCCAGGTAGATAGTAATCTCTCCTTTGACAATCATATTGCCAAAGTAGTTAGGAAATCCTTCTATGTGGCCCATCTAATTACTAAAGGGTTCACATCTAGAAATAAAGAGGTTATAGTGCCCCTCTACTTGTCACTCATTAGACCCACCATAGAGTACAATGCCCCATTTGGGATGTACCTCACAAGACACGTCCAACAGCTGGAAAGATCACAAAAGTACCACACCAAGAGGATTACTGGCCTCAAACATATGTCCTATGCAGCCCAATTGAAAAAACTCCGGCTGTACTCAGTGGCATATCGCTTACTCGGAGGTGATCTCTGCCTGACTTACAAAGCCATGTCCAACTCAGAATTGATGGACATGCTCCACCTAAAGAAATCCAAGTCACTCCGAGCCACGTGCTCTAGTGAGCTAAACCTCGCCACAACAATAAATAGAACAAGCTGGAGGGATAGATTCCTGTCACAGAGACTCCCCATGCTTTGGAACAAAATTCCAAATTTCATCAGGCAGTGCCCCTCACTAATACTCTTCAACAGAAACCTTGACAAGTGGATGGGTAACAGAAAATACACCCCCTGGGATCACTTCATTGGCTCTGCACTCTGGCTAGGCTTATAAATGCCCTTGGGCAGATAGCCTAGTACCTACCTATGAACCAAAGTAGAGGTATGCTGTGTGCACAGATTTGCCCCTCATCAATGGCCTTGGCCATACATTCAAAGAAATCCATCAGATTTAACAGGCAGTATCTGCCCTTCAAAAAGCCAAACTGGGTAGAATCCAGGGTTTGGAGGTCACCTACTCTTTTATTTATGAGGTGCATAATGATATATTCTGCGGTCTTACAGATGAGGCTGGTGAGGCTTATGGGTTTGTAATTCCCCGGGTCTGTTGCTAGGCCACATTTGTTGAGGGGAATAACTGTAGCTGTTCTCCATAATGCAGGAACAAAGCCTGTGTTTAGGCTATGATTGAAAAAGGTAGTTGGGTGATGCTAGTTCATGTTTTAGCCTGTTTAGAAGACAGCCTGGGATGTCGTCTGGTCCCATAGATATTGTGTTCTTTGCCTTGGACAGGGCTCTGGGGACCTGCTCTTCAGATATGTAAGGTGGAGGTGGGATTTTGGGGGAAGATTTGCTGTATGTTAGGAGAGATAAGGGAGTGAAATTTTCACCAAACCTATCCGCTAGCAGGTTCGCTATCTCTGTTGCGTAGGTGTGCGTGATACCGTTGGACACCAGTTCTGCACATGCTTGGGTTCTACCCTTTACATTATGTACATAGCTGGAAAAGGCCTTATGGTTATCCTTGGCAGTACTTGCTAGGTTTCTCTCAAAGGATTTCTTGAAGGATTTGACAAGTTATCTTATTTGCCTATTAAGGCTGAAGAGGGTGCTTTACCATTGTTGGGTCCTTGTCTGTTTTCTTGGACAGCAACATTTTGTGTTTATTGCAGAGTTTGTTGATGCTGGAAGTCCACCGTGGCAGCTTGATTTTACTTGGGGCTCTGGCTTTGGATTCTATCTGGTACAGCTGAATTTACACACTTATGCAAATGATTGTACATGGCTTTAGTGTAAGCTTCGGCATAGTTACCACTTTTATCTTGGGGTGGAGCTTGGAATGCATTTATAGCTTCATCCAGGAGGGTATAGTTTGCCTTGGTGAAGCTTTTTAATCTGAGTTTACCCTTTGTGAGTTCTAGGATTAGTGTCAGTTTGAAGGTGACTGATTTGAGGTCAGTTTTAACTAATGAGGGTCCAACAGTTGCAGCAGTGCACCTGTTTGACATGTTGGTAAGGTCCAGATCTAGAATGTTTGTTCCTCTTGTGGGGGTATGGACAATTTGCTCCAGGGCATTTGAATTCACAAATTCAAGGAACTCTTGTGCTAGCAAGTTTGGGATACAGTAGGTTTCCCAGTTGATGATGGGACAACTGAAATCCCCCATAGCCAGTATGTTTGGTAAAATTTGGATTGCCTTCAGTTTAGTTAAGTAGGCTTTGTGGGCATCGTAACTCATCGATGGGAATCTATAACTGGCTAGGACTTGAATGGGTGTCTTACCCACCATAACGTGGACCTGCAGTAACTCAATGGAGCTGTCCAGATTAACTAGACATGAGATGAATTTATCTCTAATATACAATGAGACACCACTTCCTCTGGTTTTCACACATTCATTTTTGCTGTCCAAAAGTATGGAAAGCATTGTAGCCTTGCAGGGCTGGGGTACTCTCTGAGGCCTTAAACCAGATTTCTTTGACTGCACAGACATCTCTATCTTCTAATGATAAAAGTGCTTCCAGGGAGTGCAGTTCTTGGTTTAAGCATCTAGCATATAGCAGCATGACCCTTACTTTATTCTGTTTGGTTAATTTCACTTTGTTAATGTTGTTTTCAAGACTTTGCCTAAAAAAAAGGCACCATGGGGAGGCAAGAGCCTTTGCCAGCAGCCAAAAGCCTAGGGATGCCAGGTGAAAACCGTATCTGGCAAAGCAGTGAGGTTTGTCAACCATGGCTTCCCAGGCAGTCAGGAACTGGATCCCCTTGGAATGACACCAAAAACTAAGCCAATTATTGAAACCAATCATTTTTGTTTATACTGTGGCATCATTCTAGGTGAGGGTAGTATACTGCTCAAGGCTAGGGGCATACCTGCCTGGGACACATACTCAGAGTTCTCTCTTCATGTAGTCCAATGAGGTTTACCAGAAGTCGACTGGGACATTCAGAACCTGTTATCAGTGGAGGCCTGGACAGAAAAGCTCCTCAGTACATGAAATAAAAATTGAATTTATACATTGCTAATATTAAATTGGAAGTATATGCAAAGAGTGGTTAACACTTAATTTTCAAGCAATTAGCTTACATGTAAAAGCACATTAGCAAACTAGTCACAACAAATAAAAAGTAACATTGCAAGAATTTTAAAGGTATTTGAGCAAAAGGGAAGTTTGGTAAACACAACATAAAAGTAGATAGGGTAAATATTACTTGTCTTAAATATTGTAACGAGGCTGAGTGCATGTACATTCCCAGATAGAAGATAAGCACTCACGCGAAGCATTTTGAAAGAGGTGGGATTCTGGGTTGTTGTAATAGCTAAAGTTAGCGCATTCCAATTTTTGGCTATAGAGTAGGAATAAAGAAGCTGGCTGGGAAGAAAATTTGGTTTATAAACCTGAAGAAGTTGCCGATTCTCAGATCTGAGGGTCCTCTTTGGGAGGCAGTAGGTGAATATTGAGCTAAGGGCAGGACAATATGAAGGTTTAAAGATCAGTTTGCGAGCTGTCGTTAGTTGCAGATAGGTGAGGTAGTTTGGTAGTTCCAGACATTTTTGGGAGTGTAGAGCAGAGTAGTGACAGGTGAAGTTTTTGGAATTAGTTGCAAACTTGGCATTTTATTATAACAAGCCTTGAGTTTGGCTTTTAGTGTAACATGAAGGCTGCTAAGTAGAGGGGCGACGTACGTGAGAGAAGGCAGTAGGTAAGTAAAAGCAAGGGTTTGTTTAGTGGAAGGACTGAAGAAGTGGTTGTGCCTGTTGAGGATTCCTAGTTTTTCATGAGTTTTGCGGATGTTAGACAGTATGTGAATATCAAATTTTAGGTATTCACCTACAGTAACTTCTAGAAGTTTTGTGTGGCTAACAAGTTCTATTAGTGCCCTACTTTGAGAATACATGGTGAACTTGGTTTTATATAACAGAGTTGATTTCTTAGGGGTGAATAATATGATCTTGGTTTTAACTGGTTTAAGGGCTAGATGGTTATTCTACGTCCAAGATTCAGTGATAAAGAAGGCCTTTTGCGTTTGATGTTGCAGTTCAGAAATAGAATCAGCAAAACAATAGTTGAGTTGTCTGCATATTGAATAAGCCATCTCATGAGTTTTAGAAGAGTGGATATTATTAATGAAAATGAAAATAGCAGTGGACCTAGTATAAAGCCTTGGGGAAGTCCAGTAGAGGTGTTTAGATAAGGAGAGATAGAGTGTTGCCATTTGACAGCTTGTCTGTCTTTAAAAAAAACTTGAGAACTAGATGAGGGTGTGTGGGGGAGTCCAATGTTAGAGAGTTAGGTTAGCAGTAGGGGGTGGGAAACTGCATCAAATGCTTTTGACAGATCTAAGAATGAAGATACTATTTTACCAGCATCACGTGCTCTCTTAACCATATCCATAAAATACCTCGTAAAATAGTGAAAACACAAAAACGAATGCAGATTCAAGGCACAGCTGAGCAGGGGAGCCACAAGATACGCCAAAAAACATTTTTATTTGTAATTCCACAAGAACACTTTTAAAATAAGAATTATTTAAGCTCTTTTGTCTCTGTCAAGTCAGAGACTTCATCAGAACAGTGATTTTAGTGTACATTCACATTTTAAATCTAATAGAAGTTATGAGCATGCCCCCTTTTTACACAAACTAGCCAACCAGTTTAAAAGAACCAATTGCATATGCAAATGTTCAGTATCTATGTCTTTAAAAGAAATGACCTCCTATACCTATAACTATAAAAATAAAAATAAATTTACCAATACATATAATTGTAACAACATATGTATATACTGGATACAATTGTAAAAAATACCATTTGTATGAAATAATATTTTACCATGTTGTTGTTGTGTCTTTCGACTTTTCCCGGTTAGGGGTCGCCACAG
Organism: Protopterus annectens; assembly: GCF_019279795.1. Lineage (NCBI taxonomy): Eukaryota > Metazoa > Chordata > Ceratodontiformes > Protopteridae > Protopterus > Protopterus annectens. The sequence continues at coordinate 1,430,932,125 of NC_056731.1, read as the reverse complement.
TGGAACTCCGGTCCGCTAATGATTGGCAGTAGATTTTTACGTGCCGAGTTGCCGGCCCTGACACACCCTTCAAAGAAGGTACGCCCATTCACGCATGTCTCCACACAGAAGATGCTCTAGCTGAGAATCGAGCAGGACAATGTCTTATTGTGAGGCGACAACGCTACCGTAGCACCATCACCGCAGTAAAATAATATTTTACCATATGTAACAAAAATAGCAAAGTAAACCTGTATAACTGTAAGGACGAATACATTACATTTTATCTTTCCATAGCTTTTAGTTTCAGGAAACAAGAGAGTGAAAATGAATCATTCAAACCAGGCCACTGTGTGGCATTAGTTTTAAGTTGCCACATACATTTATAGTTTTAGGAGGTAATTTTTTTAAAGACATAGATGCTGAATATTTACATATGCAACTGGTTCTTTTAAACTGGTTGGCTAGTTTGTGTAACAAGGGGGCGTGTTCATATGTTCCATTAGATTTAAAATGCGAGTGTACACTAAAATCACTGTGTTGATAGTCTCTGACTTGACAGAGACGAAAGTGCTTAACTAATTCTTATTCTAAACATGTTCTTGTGGATTTACAAATAAAACATTTTTTTTTGGCATATCTTGTGGCTCTCCCCTGCTCTGCTGTGCCTTGAATCTGCGTATCTATAAAATAAATAAAGGCAGTTGTTGTGCTATAGCCTGGTCTGAATCCATGTTCTGTAGGAGACAGGAAATGGTTATGAAGAAGAAAGTAAGAGCTGAATATGAATATATTTTTCCAAGATCTTGAAGATAGGAGAGAAAATAGCATTAAGACAAAAGTTGGTGATATCAGTGTTTTTGCCACCTTTATAAAGAGGGAGAATGAATGCTTTCTTCCAAGATTTGGACACACAGGATTCCTGAGTGGATCTACTGATAATGATGATTAGGGGTAGGCAATGATATCTGCTGGAAGTTTTAGAAATTCTGATGGTATATTGTCTGGCATGTTAGAAGAGGGTTTGAGCTTCAGAAGTAGTCTTTTTATGGTTGTGATAGAAATGGGATTAAGAGTGAACTTGGGTGCTGAATGCATGTTGGGCTCATGAGTGTCTAGGGTAAATGTAGTGGGGGGGGGGTTTGTTGGTGCTGCATTACTTATGCTGCAGTTAGTGTGGGGAAAATTAGCAGTAATGTCAGCTACAGAACTTATAAAGAAAAAGTTTGAGAGAGAGGCTATTTCTTGACAAGATTTGTCAGGATATGGGCAAGTATTGCTTTCTCTACCTGAATTTAGGAGTGATGTAATAGAATTCCATAATTTTTGGGGGTTTGGTTTATGGCCAGATTGTAATTTTGAATAGTATTCTTTTTTTATCTTTTTTTTTACTTGATTATGAAGTTGTTTAAATTTGATCAGGTCTGCCTTGTTTTTATTAGCTAGCTACTGTTCCCATATTTTATCTCGATTGTGCACAAGATCTTTAGTTGACTTGGTCAGCCATCTGGCAAAGTATGTTTTCATTCTCTTGATATAAAGGGGTGTGAGGCTATTTACTGTGTTCAGAAATGTGGTATTAAAATAGTTGATAGTATCATCAAGTGAGACAGTTTTTAGGATGCACCAGTTTTTCTTTTTCAAGATATCAGCATATGTAAGTGGGGTGAATTCAGTTAAGTTCCTTATATGTTTGTAATGGTGTTGAGACAAGAATCCAGGGTAGATTCTGTGGTATTATCCTTATTTGAGCTGGTTGGGAAGTTTATGAGCTGTGTAAATAAAATGAATAGATTAATATTTGAAGAGGGGATGTGAAAGTGATGTTTAGCAAGTTGATATTTTTGTCGCCTAGGATGACAGTTTCTAGATTCATAGGTAGGTACTAGGCTATCGGCCGTGGGACCTATACAAGCCTAGCCAAAAAAGGTACCCTGGCTTTTGCCATCCAAGAAAATTATTTTCCTGTGCCACTGTCAAGCAGAGCCACAGAGGTGATCCCTAGGGTGAATTTCCTATTTCCCATCCAATCATCAAGATTTTTTTTAAGAGTGCTAATGAGGAGCTTTGCTTGATATAGATAGGTAGTTTATTCCAAAGTATGGGAAGTCTCTGGGACAGGAATCTATCCCGCCGGCATGTTCTGTTTATTGTGGTGACAAGGTTTAGGTCCCTAGAGCGTGTAGCTCGGAGGGGTTGGGATTTTTTTAAGTGGAGCATGTCCAACAGCTCTGGGTTTGACATAGCTTTGTATGTTAGGCAGAGATCACCTCTGAGTAGGCGATATGCGACGGAGTAAAGCTGGAGTTTTTTGAGATGGTTTGCGTAGAGCATCTGTTTGAGGCCGGTAATCCTCTGTGAGGTATTTCTGTGGCCTTTCCAGTTGTTGTAGATGTCTTGTGAGGTACATACCAAAAGGGGCATTGTACTCTATAATGGTCTAATGAGTGATGAGTAGAGGGGAACAATGACCTCTTTTTTTCGGGATGAGAAACTTTTTGTGATGAGGTGTGCCACGTAGAAGGAGTTCCTGACTACTGTGGCAATGTGATTATCAAAGGAGAGACTACTGTCCACCTGTGTCCCAAGGTCTCTTATCACACTTTTGGTGTTAAGTATACTACCACCTATGTTGTAGTTCATGGGTACAGAGTTTTTAGCAAAGGGGATGACGACGCACTTTTTGGCACTGAGCTTGAGACCATGGCTTTGACACCAGGCACCTGTCTTAGTGAGGCCCTTTTGTAGGATGTCCATATCATTAGGAGTTTCGATTATGGCTCCTAGTTTGCAATCATCTGCGAACTTTGTTAGCCAAAGACCTTCTGTGTTAGCCTGTACTTCAGAGAAGTAGATACCAAACAGGAAAGGACCCAGGACTGAACCCTGTTGGTACTCCACTTTTCACTGGTCTGAAGTCAGATTTGGAGTCTGCTACTTTCACAGTGTTGGTTCTGTCAGTGAGCCAGTTGGCAACCCATCTTGCGACATAGGGATTTATACCTAGTTTAATGAGTTTATCTATAATTCCAGAGTGGGGGATGGTGTTGAAAGCCTTGGCAAGATCTAGATAGGCTGTGTGAACCACCTTACCCCTGTCTACGGCTGTGGTGACTGCTTCAAAGAAGTCTATCAGATTTAGGAGACATGATCTGCCTTTTACAAACCCGAACTGGGTGGGGTCCAGAGTTTGGAGATTACCAGTGTCTTTGTTTATAAGTTCCATTATGATATGTTCCATGGCCTTGCAGACCAGACTGGTCAGGCTAATGGGGCGGTAGTTCCCGGGGTCCATGGTTGCTCCCCCCTTGTGGAGTGGGATAACCGTCGCTGTGCACCATTCAGCAGGCACAAAGCCTGAGGTCAGGCTATGACTGAACATGGTACTTAGGGTGGGATGCCAGTTCGTTCTGTAGTTCATATAGAACGCAGCCTGGGATGTTGTCTGGTCCCATGGATGCTGTGTTCTTGGCTTTGGAAAGTGTGGTTTTTACCTGTGAAGCCGTGACTACAGGAACTTTGCATTCTTCCGTTATAGAGATGGGCTCTTTAATGGGTAAGAGGAGGGTTAAGTTAGCACTGAAACTATCTGCCAGGATGTTGGCAATATCAGTTGGATATGTATATTTAGTGCCATTGTGCTGTAACTCAGAGCAGAGCCGAGTGTTGCCATTGAGATTCTTGACATAGCTATAGAATGCTTTGTGGTTGTCTTTAGAATCAGTGGCAATTTTGTTTTTGTAACTAGCTCTGGAGGATTTTATCAGGGATCGCAGCTTGTTACTGAGGCTGTCCAGGGAGCTCCTCCACTCATGGGATTTTACTATTTTGCAACAGTTTCTTCCTTCTGTTATACAGTTTGTTGATGGCAGGGGACTACCAGATTAGCTTCCTTTTTTTGGAGGATAGCATCTTGGTTCTGCTTGGGATAGCACGATCCATGCACTTATGTAAGTGCTTATAAAGTGCAATTGTGTAGGATTCAGTAGTCGTAACTGCATTGTCCATCTGCATGGGTATCATGAAGTTCACCACTTCTGTCTTAAGAAGCATAAAGTTGGCTTTGGAGAAATGTTTTACCATGGTTTCCTTAATGGGGGGTGGGGGCAGGATGTGGCTATCTACGGTAATTAGCTTATGGTCGGATCGGACCAATGAGGCGTTGACTTCAGGTGTGGAACACTGGTTACTCATGTTGATAATGACTAGATCTAGGATATTGTTGCCCCTGGTGGGGGTGTGGATAAGTTGATCCAGGGCATTGCAGTTTATGAATTCCAGAAAGCGATGAGCGAAGGAGTTGGTACATGAGTACTTTTCCCAGTTAATGGTGGGGTAGTTGAAACTGCCCATTATTAGGGTGTTTGGTTGAAACCTAATATTTTCCAGTACATCAAGAAAAGAGGAGTGGAAATCCTCGGGCATGGTGGGTGATCTGTAGCAAGCTACAATTTGGATTGCAGTTTTGCCTAGAGTTAGTTGCACTTGGATAACCTCAACTGCATTATGCTGAGCAACTAGCATGGAGGTGTAGATATCCTTAATGAATATGGACACACCTACGTCTATGGTGTTCCGGTCCATGTTACATGGCCAAAAAGTGTGGTAAGAGTTATAGCCTGGTAGTGCAGGGGTTCTTTCTGGAGCCTTGAACCAGGTCTCAGTCACTGCACAGATATCAATGTTCTCCATTTTAAGGAGTGCCTCCAGTGAGTGCATTTTAAGATTTAGACTTCAAGCACCGAGTAGCATCACCCTCGGTTTTTGCTTGCCTGTTCCTGTCACGGTGGTGAATTTGTCAAATGAACCTTGCCTAAAAAAGTCACTATAGGGACGGCAAGCACCTTAGCCAGTATCTGGAATCCCAGGGATGACAGGTGCAGGCCATCTCTGGCAAAGCATCGTGGTGTGTTGACCATGTCATCCCAGGCAGACGGATACTGGATCTCTTTTGAATGGCACCAGAAGCTTAGCCAATTGTTGAAGTCAATCATTTTGTCCTTGTACTGCGGCATCATTCTGGGTGATGGAAGAATGCTACTCAGGGCTAGGGTCATATCTGCCTGGGCTACAAGATCAGAGAGCTCTTCCATGTCTCTTTTCATGTAGTCCAGGGAGGTACATCTCAGGTCATTCACACCAACATGGACAATGACAGAGTCATATATGTACCTGTTGTGGAGTGACCTGAGTGCGTGGGTTATGTGGCAGATCCTGGCACCAGACAGGCAGCTGACAGTAACCCTCTCCTTGTTTAGCCTGGTGAGTGGGACATCAGTGTGCCTGACTATAGAGTCACCTATGACTAGTGTGCTGGGTATGTTGTTTTGCCTTATTGGCTGTGGTTGAGTGGCACACTGAGTCTGTGGGCTATGTGTCATTTGGGTTGTGTTGGGGGGGTGGAGGTTGCTTGCATTTCTGCTTTGGAGGTCTCTGTTGCTTGAGCAGATTATTATTGAGAGCCTCCGCGAATGTTTTTGTGTTTCTATGTGTGGATTTTGGTGATGTAGATTTAGTGAGTATGTGATGAGTGTTGTGTGGTGCAAGTGTTTACCTTCTCTTCTTGACTGTCAAGTTCAGTCTTGATTGTAGAGAGCTTTACCTCCAATTTGGCTAGATAAGTGCATCTCTTACAGGTTGTAGTGTTGGGTGGTAGGAAGAGAGGGTTGTCTGTGTACATGAGGCAATTTCTACATTGCCCCAAGATGCCCAGATTCATCAGATAGACAGGAGAGAACACTGGGAGCTGACCCTTGGACATGCCTGAATAAAACCTATTTTCCCTCTAGATAAGTGAGGAAAGTGAGTACAAGAGCTGTTTTTCTCTAAGCAAGTGAGGAAAGTAAGTACCAAAACTGTTTTCCTCTAGGTAAAGAGGAAGGTTGAGTGCTGTAGTAATTAGTACGTTATTTAGTGCTTACAAGTTCTGAACAAGTGCTGATCACAAATAAGCAAATTCAAGTGCTAAAACTAAGAATCTGTATCTGGACTAAACTAGTTACAGGAAAGGGGGAACCAAGTGCAAATGTGGGCTTTTAAATCAGAAAGTTGAGAGAGATGGAAACACTGCCCAAACGGCCAATAATTACAATTTCTGGACCAGAACTACTCCTTATGTGGTAGATAGGTTACCTAGTGCTTACCACTCCCACTGATAAGTTAGAAGGCTTCCATCCAACACAGAAAGCTTGGGGGGGGGGGGGCTCAGAAGCTTACATACAGTCTTGGATACAGCAAATCTGAATCTGGACTACACTAGTTACAGGGAAAGTATGTGTATATATACAATATATATATATATATATATATATATATATATATATATATATATATATATATATATATATATAAAATAAAAGTAGCTAAAACAGCAGTAAAAACAATTCAAATGCAGTACAATCTAGCACACTTGAGTATGTAGCAATGTTAGACCAAACAGTTTAAAAATGCAATTAAATTAAAAATGACTAAAAACAAGTGCAGAAGGAGTCTGTTAGGTAGAATGAGGTAAAGAGATGGGACTGGGTGGAGTGTCCCAGATCAAATCTACAGTGGGGGTGGGCAACTGCAAAAGCCTCCAAATTTAGACAACAACACAGGAATAGGGAGGGTGGGTATGGGAAAACCAACACCTTCAGCAGAGATCTGAAAAAACTATACAGTGAATCAAAAATAACAATGCACAACTCTGAAGTCAGCCATCAATGATATAAAATTAGTCAAACAAGTTACCAGTACACAACTCTGAAGTGCCAGAAAAACATATTTCTTTTTTGATAATAGAAGAAATCCAGGTAATAATTTCTTCTAATAAAGGAATACTGTTGCCTTAGGATATGTAGAGAACTATGATATGCAGAGTTTTGCAGTTGTGCATTTTTAAGTGGGAAATGAGAATGTTGAAGGTGTTCGGAAAAATTCCATCTCAGGCTTCTTCACTATCTCTTATTACAAAAATGTTGCCGGCTGTCCTGCATCTGACTGCATCTAAAGTGCTCCCCTCCCATCTTACTTTCTGTTACTTTATCAGTCACACTCTCCAGCATACTTTTGCCGTCAGACAGGAGTTAATACACTTGTACTGCCTACAGTTGTGAATGACCCCTTAGTTCTTGTATACTAGTACTAGAATGAACATCCTTCAGTCATCTGGGACATACCTTTCTCTCCATAATGCTGTATCTACTCTCAGGAGCCATTTTTCCACTAACTCACCCAATATCAAGACCATATTCAACATGACTTCATCTGAGCTTGCTGCTCATTTGCTGCTCACCCCCCCCCCCCCCCACGAGTCCATTTTCCTTAGTGTTGTTCTTACTTCTTCTAGGGTGGGCTCTCCTTCCATTTGCCTTTGATGTCCTGTGGCCTGTGAGCAGGTTTTTGCTGGCTTCCCTTATGAATGGTGTCTGATTACTGCTTTCTTTATCCTTGGATCTTTGCCTTGTAACTTGTAGTTTCTATGTGCCATATTTTAAGTTGCTTTCCAGAAGCTGGTGGAGTTTCTCTGTGACAGTGTTTGTTGCTATTGTGACTGCTCTCCTAGCATCTTTATTAGCTGACCAGTATTCCTTCTTAGTTTTATCCATTTTTGTGTCCCACACTTTTTTAGGCATTCCTTATTTCTTCTGATAACTTTCTGGAAAGGTCTTCTATTCCTTTTTAAATTAAAAAATAATTAATAAAATGCAATTTCTTAGTTTATTTCTCATTGGGGGCCTATAGCCCAACAACCAGTACCAGGACCCCCTCTCCAGATTATATTTACGAACTGTAAAATAAGGTGCCCTTGTATCTCAGAGCACGATATCAGTATATAGCATTCATATGATCACTTCAAGGGTAATCAATGGGCAATTCTCCCTTTTAATCACTTTATTCAGGTCTTTCAGACCAATATAAATGGAAATATTTCTCTTTACAACAGTGATCATACTACTCTCCCCTTCATTTGATTTTCTTAATGACTTGTTGGCTCTTCATCCTGTTTAGTTCTGAAATTTTACTTATGAGAGATAACAATACTTTGCTCGTGGGATGGTAGCAAACCATCAAATTTTATTTCCGTGTGAGATTCCTGTGATAAACTTTCTAAATGTGCAATCAAATCAACAATACCATGCAAAATATCACTGCTATGGCTCTGTAGACTGAAAAGCCTTCTCGAAGTGAATGAATATAATTCTATATATCTGCAGTCTCTGCTTTTAAAATATTAATTTGTTTTGCAATTCATAAATTCTTACATGTGACACAACCCATAATATCACTTCCTTTAGTCCTTTAATATTTCTGCTAAACAGCATGCACATTCTTTTGATTTTGTTTTTGAGTTTACAGATTTTGTTAAAATGCACTTCTTTTCTAACATACTGCAGTCAAGAGAGCTCTACAAGTTATGCTTACAAGCGCAAAGTTGAATTTAATTGTATGAGCAGCTTTTTATTGGATTCTAGCATTGTCACACTCAATTGCCGAATCCCTCTCTTTTTCATAACCATTAGTTTTGCAGCACACTCTACCCTCATTTCTCACATTGCCTTATTATTTGTCACCCATTTTATTTTACACACACACTTTCAGAATTTAATATCCGCGGTGGTGGTGCTGCGGTAGCATTGTCGCTTCACAGTAAGACGCTGTGCGGTTCGATTTTCAGCTAGAGCGTCTTCTGCGTGGTGACATGCGTGAATGGGCATACCTTCGTTGAAGGTTGTGCGTCAGGCCTGGCAAGCTGGTATGTAAAAATCAACTGCCAATCATTAGCGGACCGGAGTTTCCGCTGCGGTGACCCCTAACCGGGAAAAGCCGAAAGACACAAACAATTTTCAGAATTTAATACATTTATCTGTGTATTAATAATTTTATTTGTTCTGCAAGTAACACAGATTTGGATAAAGTTGAGTCTGCTGTTCTGATCAGCCTGCCCCTTTTAATATAGGTTCATGTAAAACACTGACTTCACAGTTAAAATAAACAGTGTGTCTATAGTCTGTGTTGGCCCATTTGGTCTTGTGAAGGACACATTACTAATACATGTCAAATTCTTTTAGAACTTACAGTGATTATTAACTTTGTCTCTAGGTACTTTTATTTTGTTATTTTTTATTATTTTATGTTTACTATCAAAATCCAGCTCCTGCAATGTGCGAGTGTTCATATTTCAGACCTGAAATGTTGGAAATCAAAATCATAAACAGGGACATGACCGAACAAGCTATTTAAGGAAAGTTCACAACTTGAGAATGTTAACTTTCCCAGAAATCCCACACTTCTGGCCATGACCTATGAAAGCACCCCCCCCCCGACACCCCCTGCTACTTATATAAACAAACTCTGAGATTGCACTACAGTGATCCCCACTATAGTGTGATCTGCATGCGAATGCTAGTATTTTTTTTCGATTATTTGAAATGTTGAACGTAGCCGTTCGACATTTCCTGTTCGCACACAGTGCAAACGAGATTTTGATAGTAAACTTAAAACAATTTTTTTTTTTTGCATGATGGTATGTCTGTCAGCATTCCCGAGCATGGGCTCAAGGCCTCATGCTGCTAAATTACATGTATGTATGTGTGATGTGTGTGTATGTATATAAATAACTATATATATATATATATATATATATATATATATATATATATATATATATATATATAGTTCCCCTTCAGGAGTTCGAACAGCTGAAATCTCGAAATGCATATAGCCGAAGCCATATGCTCGAATTTCAGAAGCTCAACCTTCTGAAAGGGAAAGAAAACAAAAGAAAGAAAGCAATAAACAGTGTTTCTGCAGGGGGGCAAGCCCCCACTGAACTCCAACACCCCCGCTACTGATTTATTCTAACTTTGAGATCACACTACAGTGCAGAAAGGGAAATCTCCCATTCTGCACTGTATGCCGATCCCCATTCAGAAGGTCAAGCTTCTGAAATTTCGAGCATATGGTCTTGAGCATATGCATTTCGAGATTTCAACCATTCGACCTTCTGAATGGGAACTATATATATATATATATATGTATATATATGTATATATATATATATATATATATATATATATATATGGGATCCGTACTGATCCCCAAATGAAAATATCACCGAATCACTAACCATTGGGCATACTTACGCAAAATTGCTTTTCACCAAAGAAGCACTTTCGCGTAAGTATGCCTGCTGCAGAGGTCGTACTACAGTGTGGATAAGGGAAAATTCCCTTTTCCCCACTGTAGTGCGATCTTGGAGTGAGAATATTACAGTAGGGGAGTGTGGGGGGCACAGCCCCCCACATGGGGGGGGGGTGCAGGGGAGGCTTGCCCCCCTGCAAAAACATTAGTTTTTTTTTTTTTTATTTAACACATTTTAGTGAAGGCGCTATTTCTGTGAAAGCGCTTTCGCTAAAGTGAGTTCGGTGATAGTGGATTCGGACTATTGAACTTTCGTACAACAGCCCAATATCCATATATATATATATATATATATATATATATATATATATATATATATATATATATATATATATACACACACGCACACACATATATATATACACACATTTTATATTTATATATATATATATATATATATATATATATATATATATATGTATATATATGCTAGCAACCCAGCAGTGCGAACCTTGGCTATAGATGATTGCCACTGTTGAAGTGACACACCAACACCATGTGCAAAAATGGGAAAACGGGGTTGTGGATAGATGGAATGATATATGGTTGTAGTTCAGAAGAGTGAATGCTCACGAGTGAATGCTTTTTAGTACTGTAGATCAGCAAACTGTCAATGGAGTTTCTGCTGGCAGCCTTTTGCACTGGATCATATTCAGTGGGATAAGATAATTTGCCCTTACCCTGCTGTTGTACAATCTCAGACTTAGTAGACAGTGATGAATCCAGAACAGATATGGATGGGGAGCTACTGTCATCTGAGCATAAGCTCTACTTATTACTCAGCTCTGCGCATCCTAGTTCAAAGGAAAATGCATTACTCCTTTTTTCTAGATGACGAGAGTTACAAAAACAATGTGATCACTGATTTCCACAAAAACAGTAAACTTACTCCACAAACCCATCCTTAAACAAAAACTGTGAAGAATTAACAACCTATAATCTAGCCCAACAAGTAGGAAAGGAATGGGAAACATCTCATGGAGTAGGGGAAAAGGGGACACACATCCTAGGTTTTACCGCACTTCACCCATCATTCTCCCTCGTGTTCAAAAATGGAATTAAGTTGAGTACTGTTTTGTACAATAGTAAGAATAAAGATTATTGCATTAGTAAAGTTAAGAACAGAAATATTGGCATACATTGTAAAGATTTACTTTTATTCATAGTATAACAAAACAAAGCAGAAATATAAAGGGAAACATGGAAAGCAAGAGGAAAAGAAGGTCCTAGTTGGGCATAACAAAACAAGATTTCTGCATATATTTAGTCTACTACACACATCTCTGAACTGTAGACCCAAAGTCAGTGCACACCAAAGTCATTGTTTTGAGCCTAAGGACCTAAAGTCTTAGCAAAGCAGAAATCTCAGTTTGTAAGCTGTGGCCCCAAAGTCATGCCACACAACAGTCTCTGTTTAAACAGTGTAGACCCAAAGTTATAGCATATCAAAGTCTTCATTTGTAAAATGTGGAGTCAAAGAAACTGCAAACTTTGTGAGCTGTGAACCCAGTTATTTCACACACTAAGCCAGGTCACAACTCTGTGCAGTCCTGGTCCATTCTCTTTCCTAGTCAGCATCGTAATTCATAATGTCAGGCAGTTCAAGTCTTCTAGGATGTCTCCTACCAAATTCATGCACAATGCCCTGCTTTTGATGGAGAATGTCCCACAGATCTTTAGAACTGTACCTAAATATTTAGAAACAGACATGGGTCACAGCTTTTTAAGGACTCAGTAATATTGTCTGGAAGCACATTAAGAGTGCCTCCACTTAATATGCCAAGTATTCAGGTCTGCTTGCAAGTCATCAGGCTGAGGCAGATCATTCCAGGAGGAGTTCAGGTCCAATTATCTAATATTAATGATATGCGGTTCAAGTTCAACTCTCTGATACAGCTGAGAAAACCTGTCATCAGGTACTGAAATCAGGTGATCTACAAAAGATATGGTCACAGTTCTGCAGAAGCATGGTTCAGGATTCTCTGCTACTACATTAATTCTGAGTCTGCCTTGTTGTTTTGGGTTTACTATTTTTGTTGCAAGTGCCATGGTACCACATAGAATGATGTTCTTCACTATTCTCTTGCACATCTTTCAGGACAGCTTGTGAAAAGTTAACATGATTCATGGCCTTTATCACATATAGGTTCATAGGTTCATAGGTTTATACTAGGCTATCTGCCCTAGGGCATTTATAAGCCTAGCCAGAATGTGTTTGGCTTTCGCCACCCATTTTAAATTTATTTTGCTATGCCCTTTTTCGGGGTTAGTATACTGTGCCTCTGTCTAACAGTGACACAGAAGTGATACCCGGGGTAAACCTACGATCTCCCATCCACTCATCAAGATTCCTCTTTAAGAGAGTCAATGAGGGACTCTGCCTAACCTGGACTGGGATTTTATTCCAGAGTGAAGGGAGCCTCTGGGTTTTGAATCTGTCCCTCCAGCATGTCCTATTTATTTCAGTGCTGAGGTTCAAGTCTCGAGCGCGTAGCTCGATGGGATTTTGATTTTCTGAGGTGCAGCATGTCCATTAATTCCGGGTTGGACATGGCTTTATATGTCAGGCACAGATCGCCTCTGAACAGGCGGTATGCCACTGAGTAGAGCTGGAGTTTCTTTAACCGGGCAGCATATGGCATCTGTTTGAGCCCTTTGATCCTCTTGGTGAGGTACTTTTGGGGTCTTTCCAGTTGCTGCAGGTGTCTGGTAAGGTACATCCCAAAAGGGGCATTGTACTCAATTATGGGCCTGATGAGGGATGAGTAAAGAGGCACGATGACCTCCCCTGATCTAGATATGAATCCCTTCATGATTAGGTGGGCTATATAAAATGTTTTTCTAACCACTTTGGCCACATGGTTGTCAAATGAGAGACTGCTATCAACTTGGGTCCCCAGGTCCCTAATTACTTCTTCTGTACTTAATGGATTACCACCTATGTGGTAATTTGTGGGCACTTTGTTTTTGCCAAAGGGGATGACTATACACTTTTTGGCAATTAGCTTGAGGCCATGGCTCTGGCACCAGTTGTCTGTTTCTATGAGGCCCTTTTGGAGGATGCTTGTGTCGGCTGGAGAATCGATTATGGCGCCCAGTTTGCAGTCATCTGCGAACTTGGTCAGCCACAGTCCTTCCGTGTTGGCCTGTACCTCCGAGAAATATATACCGAACAAGAGAGGTCCCTGGACTGAGCCTTGTGGGACACCACTTGTAACTGGTTTGGAGTCTGACATGGCTCCAGCAATTCTAACCATGTGGGTTCTGTCCTTGAGCCAGTTTGCAATCCATCTAGTGACATAGGGGTTTATATTTAAGCTGGTGAGCTGATCTATAATGCCCGAGTGGGGTATTGTATCGAAGGCTTTTGCGAGGTCCAGGTAGGCTGTATGAACCACCTTCCCCTCGTCAATGGCCTTGGTGACTGTTTCAAAGAAATCAACCAGGTTTAAGAGGCAGGATCTGCCCTTAAAGCCGAACTGGGTAGGATCCAGTGTTTGTAAGTCCCCAATATCTTTATTTATGAGGTCCATGATGATCCTTTCCATAGCTTTGCAGATCAAGCTAGTCAGGCTTATGGGGCAATAGTTTCCAGGATCCGTTGAGGCACCACCTTTATGGAGAGGGACCACTGTTGCTGTACGCCACTCTTTGGGCACATATCCTGTAGTAAGGCTGAGATTGAACAGTAGTTTTATGTTTGGGTTTAGCTCTTCTTGGAGTTCATGTAGGACGCAGCCCGGGACACCATCTGGTCCCATTGATGCTGTGTTTTTGCTTTGGGAAGGGCGGCTCTTACCTGAGCATCTGAGATGTCAGGGGGGCAGCACTCTGCTGGGATAGATATTTGCCCTTTTGGTGGGGGGGGGGTTTGCGCTGAACCTGTCAGCTAGGATGTTGGCAATGTCTGTGGGTTCGGTGTATTTTTTGTCATTTTGGACTAATTCTGAGCATATCTAGGAATTACCACCCAGGTTCCTAACATAACTAAAGAAAGCCTTGTGATTATCCTTAGTGTCCTGTGCAATTTTTCTCTCGAAGCTGACCTTAGACAATTTTATGTGTGCCCGTAGTTTTTTGCTAATACTGATCAGTGATGCCTTCCTTTTTTGGGATTTTGCTCTATCATTTAGTAGCTTCCTCCTTCTATTGTATAGTTTGTTTATGGCTGGGGTCCACCAGACAGGATGTCTGCCTTTGGAGGATTGGGTCTTGGTTTTATTTGGGATTGCATGATCCATGCATTCCTGAAGGCGTTCATAGAATGCGTTTATAAAGGATTCTGCGGTCTGGGCCATATTTTCCACAGGCCCGGGGGCTTTGAAGGATTCCACCTCAGTTTTGAGGAGTGTAAAATTTGCTTTAGAGAAGTTTTTCACTGTGGTTTTCTGGGCAGGGGGTGGGGTCGGGATGTGAATATCCAGTGAGATTAGTTTATGGTCTGATCTTACCAGTGAGGGATACACTTCTGGTCTGGAGCATAGAGTCCCCATGTTGGTGATGATCAGGTCCAGTATGTTTTCCCCTCTTGTGGGAGTGGTAACAAGTTGTTCCATAGCATTTGAGTTTATAAATTCTAGGAACCATTGGGCTAGGGTGTTGGAGCTAGAGTAATGCTCCCCAGTCTATGTTTGGGTAGTTGAAGTCGCCCATAATGGTGTTTGGAGAGACCTTCATATTTTCCAGTGTTCTCAGGAAGGCCGAGTGGGGTTCCTGGGTTTGGGAGGGTGGTCTGTAGCAGGCTATAAACTGGAAGGCAGTTTTACCCACTGTTAGTTGCACATGGATAGTCTCTCATGCTTCGTACTTTGCCACCGACCTGGAGGTGTGGGTATCTTTGATGAATATCGATACTCCCCCTCCTTTTGTGGTTCGGTCCAAGTTTTGGGGCCGAAAAGCATGGTATGAGGTATAACCTGGTAGTGCTGGGGTGCTCTCGGGAGCCCTGAACCAGGTTTCTGTTACTGCACAGATATCGATGTTCTCCATGCTAAGGAGAGTTTCGAGTGCGTGCATCTTGAGGTTTAGACTTCTGGCGTTGAGTAGCATTACTCTTAGTTTCTTATCCCTTGTGATACCTATGGTGGTGGGTTTGTCTTTTGAGCCTTGCCTAAAAAAGGCACTATGGGGGTAGCAAGAGCCTTTGCCAATATCCGAAAGCCCAGGGGTGACAGGTGCAAGCCGTCCCTAGCGAAGCATCGTGGCTTGTGGAGCATATCATCCCAAGCTGACAGGCATTGGATCCCCTTTGAATGACACCAGTACTTAAGCCAATTGTTGAAATTGATCATCTTGTCTTCATATTGTGGCATCATTCTTGGTGAGGGTAAGATGCTACTCAAGGTCAGGGTCATACCGGCCTGGGCTACATGCTCAGAGAGCTCCTTTATGTCTCTTTTCATGTAGTCCAGGGAGGTACGTATCAGGTCATTCACACCAGCATGGACAATGACCGAGTCATATTTGTACTTGCCTTGGAGTGACCTGAGTGCTTGTGTTATGTGGCGGATCCTAGCGCCAGACAGGCTGCTCACCGTGACCCTCTCCATGTTCAGCCTGGTGAGCAGGACGTCAGTGTGCCTGACGATAGAGTCACCTATTACAAGTATATCAGGTGTGTTGTTTAGTCTTAAGGGTTGTGACTGTTTGGCACACTGACTTTGTGAGATATGTGTTGCACGTGTTTTGTTTTGGGGTAGCGGCTGCTTGGGTGTCTGCTTTGGAGGTCTCTGCTGCTTCGGCAGATCTTTATTTAGAGCCTTCAAGTATGTTTTTTTTGTGATTATGTGTTTGGTTTGCTGTCGTGGTAGGTCTATGTGAGACTGGAATTGTAGTGAGTGTGGTTTCCTTCTCCTCCTGACTGGTTATGCCAGTACTGAGTTGAGAGAGCTTAGCCTCCAGTTTGGCTATATGGTTGCATCTCTCACATGTGTTGGAATTTGTTGGGAGGAGGAGAGGGTTGTCTGTGTACATGAGGCAGTTGTAACATTGCCTTAAGATTCCCAGATTCACCAGCTGGACCGGAGAGGAGATTGACAACTGACCTTTGGACATGCTAGAATAATATTGGGAATTCCTTAATAATTGAAAACCAGGGCCACTGGGGAGTGAGGGTGTAGTGCTTTTAATTTTTAGTGCTGACTTATATAATTGCTTTAGTGAGCAAGTGCCAGGTAACTTAAGTGCAATGTGTTACAGGTAACTTAAATGCAAAAACGACAAACAGTAACTTTCTTTCAAGTGAAACAAGGAAATAAGTACAGTAAGCAATGCAGATATCAGTAGTGATCCACAGAAGTGCTGAGAAGCCGCGTATTAGGTGGAATTAGCATTCCAGGGAAATAACAAGCAAACAAACAACAAGCATATAAACAAAGCTAGATTCAGCAGGCCTGGATCTAGTCTATGCTACAGCAAACAAGGTGTACCAATTTTAGTAAGATACAGTTCAAATATTCAGGCACTATAAACCTTTAACCAGAAATTCCCAGCTCAGACGGGCAGAGTCCAGCCTCTTCTCCCACAAGAGTGCAGACCACAAACCTTCTTAATGTAAAATAACTGGCCTGAAGCCCAAGTGCTTAAACCAGAACTAATACACTTTAAAAATAACAGACACTGGGCTCTCAATCAGCAGTTCCCAACTTAGAAAGATGAAAGCTACCTGTCCTGCCACCGCAGTGCATGCCACAAACCTTCCTAATGTAAAACAACTGGTCTGAAGCCCAAGTGCTTACTCCAAAAGACTTAGAATGATAGCTACACTTTAATCAAGTTACTACCAAGCAGTAATAAATACAATTGAATACTTTAGAGAATGCCTGGATTAGTGCTCAAGTTACACGAACAAAGCTAGATCCAGCAGGCCCGAATCCAGTCTATGCCATAGCAAACAAGGCGCACCAACTTCAGTAAGAAGCAGTTCAGATATGCATGCACTATAAGCCTTCAACCAGAAATTCCCAGCTCAGAAGGGCAGAGTCCAGCCTCTCCTCCCACAAGAGTGCAGACCACGAACCCTCTTAATGTAAAATAACTGGCCTGAAAGCCCAAGTGCTTAAACCAGAATTAATACACTTTTAGAATAACAGACACTGAGCCCTCAATCAGCAGTTCCCAACCTAGAAAGATGTAAGCTACCTGTTCTGCCACTACAGTGCAGACCACAAACCCTCTCAGTGCAAAACAACTGGTCCGAAGCCCAAGTGTTTAAACCAAAAGGCTTAGAATGAGTTACACCAAGCAGTAATAAATACAATTGAGTACTTTTAAGATAATGCAAAAGTAAAAAAAAGTAGGTAGAAACACAAGTACAGTAAAAGCAGACTACATTTTTTTTTCTGAACAAGTGCTGAGATCAAAGAAACAGATTTGAGTGCTGAAACTAGAAAACTGGCTAGTTATAAGAGAAAAAAAAAACTAAGCTAGAAGGCTTCCCTCCAACACAGAAGGGCTTGGGGGCTCAGAAGCCTACAAATAGTCTATACCACTTAACAGGAAAGGAGCTTAATTTTTTTTTTTTTTCTGTTTCCCAGATGCTCTCTTTGTACACAGTAGGAGTGCCTGAAATAATAATATGATCTCACTGCACTCAGTTGAGTGAGCAAATGAGATGGGCCCAGAAGGAGTATCCAAACACAAATTTACAAGAGGGGCGGGCAGTTGCAAGGCCACAAGATTAACACCAAAACCAAAACCAAAACCAAAACCAAAACCAAAACAAAAACAGGGAGGGTGGGTGGGACTAACTGAAGAGCAGAGTGAAAACTTCCAGTTCAGTTAATATTCCTTCCACACAGTTAAAATCAATTTAAATACTATATTTTTTTGAAAAAAAAAAGAGCAGAAAGGTACTTAAATTCTCTTATACGTCCAGTTGAATATAGCAAGTTCTTAGCCGGCCAAAGCTGAGGTTTTTAAGCTGATCCTTGCAGTGAAGTACTCAAGGCTCACAAATAATCAAGACACTTTGCTGTGATAACAAGATATGCAATGAATTCAAAACTTGTGATATTCTTTACCATGCCATTTGCTTCTGCAGGGTCTTCACATCAACTACACTGCTAAGCAACTTGTTCTAATGCAGAGACAATTGCTTGCTGCATGGAAATAAAGGTGTCAAAGGCATCATGTCATTCAATCTATCTGGTATGGCAAATACTTCACAGTTTAACTTTCCTGACAGTGTGCAGTCTCTTCTTTTAGTATAGCTTTTCTCTCTGGACAGTATTCAAAGAATTGCACAGTCTCATCTGCTGTTCCCATCATATTGCGAATCAGCTGATTCTCACAGGCTGCCACTATACATCTCTTCAGCTGAAAGGATCCACATCAAAACCACAAGGCCTTTGGATACTGTGCCTCAGTCCTTGGTCTTGCACCTTTTCATTTCCCACTCATATTGCCAGCCCCATCAGAAAACAGGTTCCTCATCTTACATGGATCTAGGGTCAGTTTTTCAAATTTTACCAAGATTTCTGCAAATTCTCTTACCTGTAGTATCACTGTTGATGTCAATGTGTGCCACAAAATCTTAATGTATGATGAATGAAGTGCCCATCTACAAAATGGAGAGCAAAAAGTAGCAGCACCTTATTGCTTATTTCACAAACTTCATCACCATTACACAGTACCATTCACTAGCCTTCTTGATATCTGCAGTAATTTCCTTCTGAATCGTGTCCAATGACAGAAAGCATTTCATTCTGGATAGTCTTGGATCTGTAAGTAGCAGTTTTATTTGCAGAATCAAAGTGCTGCTTCAGAATGACATTACCACTCTCAAGGCAGAATTCTAGTAAAGTATGAAAGTTCCCATATTTTGCTGTTTTATCATTCAAGTATCAGACATTATCCCTGTGTCATCAAAGGGGAAGGTTTTGAGTCCCACATAAAGCTATGTTTTTTGCAATAAAACTTAGAATGATAAGTTTTTCCTCCTCCTTTCTTCTAGACCTTTATTGCACCTAACCACAATACTTTCATCTCCTCGTACCATAACTCTCTTGAAATTGTCTGCTCTGACAGCAAACGTATATTTCATGGCCTGCTCCTCCATCCTTAGGATTGGTACTATGCATTTTATTAAAAAAATGTGCATCAAAAGCAAGCATTACCTGCATCCAGTTTTTGCAAACGTACCTCTTTTTCAGTTTGTAGTAATGATGTCAAACAGCACACAATGCAAGCAGAATGCTGTGTCAAGTGAGGCAAAGTGAGGCAATGTATACCAGCCCAGGTTAAGTAGCAATCCATGATGGCGGAAAGTTAGGTTTCGGTTTACCAAACGAGATTGCTAGTAAGTTTTCACAGTTGCTGATGGAATAGTCAGCCATCGGTAATATAAGTTTTCCTTGATATGTCACTTTACTGCTTAAATAACCTGCAATGTCTTATGGACAAATAAACAACAGTACTGTTTCTTGGCTGTACAGGCTGTAAGCTTTCTGCAGGATCACAGTCCCAGCACATCGGTTGCTGTAGACAGATAACTGCTTCTTTTTGCTCACCATCTTGACTTGCTTCTGAAAAACATCTGAAAGAAGTAAGAGATGCAACTTCTAGAGATGTATGCACTGATTCTTTCTGTGCAATGTTACTCCTTAAAGTTGCTACATTGCTCTAGCCTATAGGCAGCATTGTAAAGCATCCCAGAAAAAGGCTGCATCAGCAGAATTTACTTTACTGTTCGAGACCCAGCAGCATCAATAAGTTAAGCTGTAACCACCACTAAGTTAATGTACACTTTGATGTATAACATTTATGACTTAAAATTTCTGTCAGCTGTTGTAATGCACATTAAGTTTATTACCCTGACATTAGATCCATGAATACTAAATCTGCAGAGAGCACTAGATAATTACCTCAGAAATATATAATGTGATTCACTGTCTATCATTTGTTTATGTGGTTCTTGTTGCATACACTGGTTAAATCTTACAAGTAAGCATAAAAATCTACATGCCTTTTATAACCTTTCCTAATGGCAGGAAGTACTGCATGATCTTGGTAGTTGTGATATTTGACAAATTCAATGTTTTGATCAGAAGCAAAAAGTAGTCCAGTATTGCAGTTGTTAGTGAATCCCAATAAGGCCTACATTGCCTATTGAAGAAACAGGCAGAAAGATTGTTAGCCACCCTTTTCCCCTTCACTTAAAACCTTTCTTTTCACCCTCCACAGTGTCCAGCCTGGGGCAAGTTCATTTTGAAATTCAAATGTTTTCCACAGTCATAGTCATACCTTTACTTACCTATTCTTTAATCTGCAATACATATTCAAGTATGAAGAGAAAGAGAATGATACAACAGCAAAATATGGAAACTCTCAAGCTCTGCTGGAGTTTCATTTTGACAGTGGTGATGAACTGCAACTTACACACCATCCAATGACTGTCCTCCAGAAGTCATTCTGCTGCTTCATAGCACATTAGCAAAACATTTCATGTTCTAAGCATCCAAACAAAAATCAGTAATCACTCCCTTCCCCTGCTCTCCTTTGCTCTGACTATATTGACATCTTTATATAACATCATTAAAAACAACAGTCATTCTCCACATAACAGCATAATGTTCTCTTTGCCTCCCTTTGACAAGTCCAAACTGAACAGGGCCAAGTGTTTACCATTACCTATATCTTTGTTGATAAGGTCCATGATGATTCGCTCCATGGACTTGCAGATAAGGTTGGTCAGGCTAGTAAGTGTACAGTTCCCAAAGTCAGTGGAAGCACCACCTTTGTGCATGGGAATAATGGTGGCCATTTTCCATTCAGCTGGGCCAAAGCCAGTGCTTAGACTACGAATGAAAAGAGTACCCAATGATGTTGATAATTCTTGTTGGAGCCCATGTAGGATGTAGCCTGGGATGTTATCACGTCCTATAGATGCAGTGTTTTTGGCCTTAGAGAGGGCATTTATGACCTGCTCTTTAGAGATGCAAGGTAGAGGACAGGTGGTAGGGATGTCATGGGGTACGTGGTTTGTGGACAGGTGAGTGAAGTTTTCATAAAACCTGTCAGCCAACAGGTTAGCTATGTCCTCAGGCTCGGTATATGTGGTATCACTAACTACCAATTCAGCACAAATCTGGGCCTTTCCTTTTAGGTTACAGTTTTACTAAAGAACACATTATGGTTGTTCTTAGTTGAGAAAGCTAATTTGGATTCATAGTTTGTTTTGGAGAATTTCACAAGAAGTATTGTATGCCTGTTTAAGCTGAGGAGGGAGTGTTTCCAGTTTAGGGTTCACTCCCTCTTAGCAATTTCGTCCTCTCAGTCTAAAGCCTGTTAATGGCAGCTGTCTACCAGCATGTCTGCTCTTCCTTGAGGAGCTTGAGCACTGGTGCAGAACTGGGCATAGTTGCCGGTTCCATCTGAGGGGGGAGGTGCAGTGAAGCTATTTATACCATCCCATAACAGGTTATAATCTGCTTTGGAGAAGTTTTTTAGTTTAGTTGCAGCAAAGGGGGGGGGGGGTCAGGTGTGACAGTTACTTCAGATGAGACTGATTTGTGGTCACATCTCATCAGGAAAGACCTCATAGTGGGGGTGCTACAGTGGTCCCCCATATTGGTAAGCACCAAATCTAGGATGTTGTTACCCCTTATGGGGGTGTCAACCAGCTGGTCCAGGGCACTGGCATTAACGAAGTCAAGGAACCTTTGGACAAATGAGTTTGAGCACAAATAATTTACCCAGTCAATGTATGGGTAGTTGGTGTTTGGAAGTATCTTGATAGACTCAAGTAAGTCCAAATAGGCAGAGTGGGTGTCCTGATTCATGGAGGGGGTCATATAGCTGGCAATGTGTCCTACCAGCAGTTGGGAGGGTGGCCCAATGGTTAAGGTGTTTGCCTTACAAACACAAGGTGCAGGGTTTGAGTCTCACAAGGGATAATTGCCTAGGCTTAAAATGGCTCGCAAGAGCAGTTAATTTAGTACTAACCTATGAACTGCACCTGAATTATCTCCAGGGAATCATACTGTTTAACCAATCTGTTGGTGTACTTATCTTTAATGAATATTGATACACCACCTCCTTTAGTTTTCATGCCTTCAGTTTGTGGTCTGAATGTGTGAAAGGAGGTGTAACCCAGTATAGTTGGGGTGCTCTTCACAGCCTTGAACCAGGTGTCCATGACTGCGCAAAAATCTGCATCTTCCAAGGTGAAGACTTCTTTCAGTGAGTGCACTTTCATGTTAAGACTCCCAGCATTTAGCAGCATAACCCTGAGGTTGTTCTTAAATGGAGTTATGTCGGGAATTTTGTCCTCGAGATACTGCCTAAACAAAAGGCACTATCGGGGTGGCAAGAAGTTCAGCCAGTAGCCGAAATCCCATGGGTGACAGATGAAGACCATCTCTGGCAAAGCAGAGGGCTGTTGATCATGTCATCCCATGCTGACAGATACTGGATCATCTCAGAATGACACCAGAAACTAAGGCAGTTATTGAAGTAAATCATTTCTGTTTGTGTTGAGGCATCATCCTAGGTGAAGGTAAAATGCTGCTTAAGTCTAGGGACATACCTGCCTGAGACATAGTCCAAGAGCTCAGTCATGTCTCTCTTCATATAGTTCATAGAGGTACATCTCAAGTCATTCACACCAACATGGGCTATGACGGAGTCATAACATTAACCTGTTGTTGAGAGACTTGAGTGCATGTGTGATATGGCATATCCTGGCACCTGACAGACAGCTGAGTGTGATCGTTTTCTTATCCAGCATGAGGAGAGGAACATCTCTGTGTCTCACAATGGAATCACCTATAACTAATATGTTTGGTTTTGTGTTTTGTCTTAAGGGCTTGACAGATGTAACACTGGTGCATGACCTATTATTTGTATTGTGTTCCGCAGATTAAATATTATGTGTAGCATGCTTGTGTTTGTGTTTGGGAGGTCTCTAGTGTTTAGGTAGGTTTCTAGTAAGGACCTCCGCATATGTAGGTATGTGTGATGCAGTTCTGGCTGGAGTAGTAGGTGAAGTGTGCATGCTGACAACTCACTCACTGTCATATGTACTGACTGATATGTGAGAGAGGATGGATTCAAGGTTATTAATATAGTTGCATCTCTCGCATGTTGAGTTTGTGTGGACTAAGAGTAGAGGGCTATCGGTGAACATTAGGCAGTAGCTACCCTAACTCAGGATGCCCATGTCGACCAAGCTGGTTGGAGAAACTATGAGAAATTGTCCGTCCATAGTGTTAGGTAAATTTATAAGGTCAGGAAAAGAGATCACACTTAGAAATGGCTAGTGGGTGAGAGGTATGTTGGAATCTCTAAGGCTAGGCTTAGTGTTCTCTCTGATAGTAGAGCAGGGCAGCAAAAAACCTCTAAAGGACCAGAAGCAAAGTGTTAAAGAAAATTTAACAAGCAAAATATTTCCATCTATAACCACCAATGGTAACCACGACTATGCAGCAGTGCACGATGGTGCACTACACTCAAACAAGCGCAAACACAAGGCTTAAATAAAACAAGAAATAACCCTTTTAACTCAAACTAGCAAATAAGGACACTCTCCTGAGCTCTTGTTCAATCACCCTCAATTAGATGGGACTCGGACAGCACTCTCCTCCCACAAGGCTGCAGAAGGGCCTTCACCAATAAAGATGGCTTGAATTTGATGCTCAGAAGTTACAAAACAGACCCGAAACAGCAAACATGGAACTGGGCTATGCTAAACTGAACTAGTACAGTATACAATAAAGTGTGGCAAAAACAGTTCAGACAATTCAGACAGACAGCAGAATGCAAATGCAAATTATAAGTACAATATAAGAACAAAAACAGGCACTTATAGTTAGCTGGAAGCAACAGATGCCTCAGATCTTTCACTATCTCAGTGAAGACCTGGTTTTAGTGCTCAAGTGATGCCAAACTGTCTAGATTCAGCAAGTCTGATCCCTGGATTCATGAAGCTC
The DNA here is from genome assembly GCF_019279795.1 of Protopterus annectens. Classification (NCBI taxonomy): domain Eukaryota; kingdom Metazoa; phylum Chordata; order Ceratodontiformes; family Protopteridae; genus Protopterus; species Protopterus annectens. Next base: position 1,430,908,033 of record NC_056731.1, on the reverse strand, counting down.
GGCACAAGGACGGTGTTAGCCTTGCGCCAACCGTGCAGCGTAGAGATGGCACAGCAGCACCACATGCATATTAATGAAGGCATGCTGCCGTAACGGCCATGTGCATAGGAAACGTGTACGAGTGCAGGGGGCGTGTCCAAGCGCTGCACGGAGGCGTGAACATGGCTGCATACATGCAATCTAAAATGCTGACTAGTACAGCCCGCCTCTAATAGTAAACACTCCTGTCAGTGTCCGTGGATATGCAAAGCATACAAGACAGTTTTGCGAACACCAAAATAAAAAGTAAACACAAAGGCACGTAGCTGAATATTGAGTCCCCGTCCCTCGAACAAATGATATTTAAAACCCAGTGCCCGTATTCCATTGTAGTATCGATAGTTA